>NC_053164.1:110810611-111115611 GCF_016835505.1 Polypterus senegalus | reverse complement strand
CCCAACTTTTGTAAGTAAGCTGTAAGTAATGAGCCTGCCAAATTTCAGCCTTCTACCTACACGGGAAGTTGGAGAATTAGTGATGAGTCAGTGAGTGAGTGAGTGAGTGAGTCAGTGAGGGCTTTGCCTTTTATTAGTATAGATTAGTGATTTGTGGGAGAAAAATACATCCTACGGATGCACTGGGATGCATCATCAGTGATGTTTCCTGGGTTCATAAGGTATTTCTGATCTCACAACATCATACACCCTCGCCCAGGTGATCCAGCCCCCTGATTTGCATTCCAGCAGCATTAAGCCATGGCTCACCCCTCTTAACCTATAGCCATGTGGAAGCTCTTTCTGCTGCCTCTGTTGCAGTTCTGATGGCTGTCCTTCTGAGTGTCCCACTCATGCCCAGCACGGTGTAGACTCCAGATTATAAACAATCTTTTATAGTTCAAGCACTTTATTGTCATTGTGTAACACAATGAAATTACTTTTTGTGACAGCCCTAAGTTGCATTTAAAGAAAAGTCAAATAATTCCAAATATGTTGTATACAGTATTAATTAATCAAGTAACCAGAGCAAATTATTATTGTTCAAAGTACAGCAGCATAAATTGTTATTGCACCTGTTAATGAAATAGTACAATACATATTATATACTGTATTACATTAATATATTGCACATTACCAATATAGCTTATTGCACATGTTCAATTAAAAATGATCTCAGACTAAGGAGATTCAGAGTTCAGAAAGTTTATGGCAGATGGGAAAAAGCTCTTTTTTAGTCTGTTTGTGCACACACGGATTGACCTAAAGCGTATGCCTGACGGGAGGAGCTCAAACAAAGAATTTCCAGGATGAGTTTTGTCCTTGAGAATGTTTTTGGCCCTTCTCACACAGCGAGTCTTATACAAGAGTTCTAGTGATGGCAGTTCAGTCCCAGTAATGGCCTCTGCTGTTTTTACAACCCGCTGCAGGGCTTTTTTAGCAGCCTTGGTGCAGCTGTTGTACCAGGCCATCATGCAGTTAGTTAAGATGCTCTCTATAGTGCATGTATAGAAATCAGCCAGCAGCTTCTGGGGGATGTCAGCTCTCCTTAGCTTCCTGAGAAAACAGAGGCGTTGTTGTGCTTTGTCTATTATAGCCAAGTTGATGTCAGCCCAGGACAGGTTCTCTGAGATGGTGACTCCTAGAAAGTTAAAGTTGAAAACTCTCTCCACAGCATCTGCATTGATTGTTATCGGACTGTGATTGGTCTTTTTAGTGGTCCAGAATATCTTGTATGGTCTTCTTGGTATTTAAGACCAGGTTGTTGGTGTTGCACCATGCTGTCAGATTCTGAACCTCTTCCCTATATGCAGCTTCATTGTTGTCAGTTACAAGCCCAATGACAGTTGTATCATCCGCAGATTTAACAATAATGTTGATTGGTGGATGGGTTGACAGTCATGGGTGAAGAGTGCATAGAGAAGGGGACTTAGTACACATCCTTGCGGCACACCAGTGCTCAGGGTAAGGGTGGAGGATGTGTGTTTGCCCATCCTGACAGATTGGGGGCAGTTGGTGAGAAAATCCAGTAACCAGTTGCATATGGATGGAGCAAGTCCTAGTGCATAGAGTTTTTGGATCAGCTGGTTAGGTATGATGGTATATACAGTAGGTGATATTATATCAAATGTTAAAACAGCAGTAATCTGCATTTTATGACATACAGTAAGAGTTCCTTAAAAGAGTCATATGATTAACTGGGGGGGCTGTCTGGGGTTGTATGCAGCGTCGCTTACAGTTTTGCCTAGAGCGTTAAAAATGCTGGCTATGGATTGAAATTCCAAGTGGGCTAGCAATGTAAGTGTTTAACTGCATGTGTCTGCACAGCTCTTTATTATTATTATTATTTTTTAAATTTCATGTAATGCTGTTTCTGTAAACCTATAGAACATACTATTGGAAAAAAAATAATGACATAAGGTGTTCTTTAATAGATATGCAATTCACTTTAGTGGATCAAATAACAACAATTTAACAAAGTTTATCTCTTCACACATCGGCTTCAACTCACTATGTGAGAATGCGAGAAGCTCTTGACCCATCAGCCTTCTAAATCTTGAAATACGTGAACAATTGTCCTCTGCACTTGAAATCACATGGAATGAAAATGTGCCAGTTAAAGAAATTTAATAATGTCATTTTAGTGTTATCTTCGATGATCTTTTCTACCAAGCAACTTGCCAGTAGACCTTTCTACTAACCGCAGCAGCAGCATATGTGTGGGCCCTTGTGTCTCCTGTCCAGGTTGGGTTTCTTAGTGTTTTGCGTTATTTACTACACGATAGGTTCCATAATCTTAACTGGAAAATTGCAGGTAAGGAAACAGAGGAGAAGACGAAAAATAATCTTCCATTTTATAATTTGAATAATTAATCTAATTTATCTGTGTTAAATCCATGAATAAAACTATGATTTTGTCTTTATGCACACCAGAAACAAAGGAGCAGGTGGCTAATATATTTTCCTTTAAAATGGAATAAGTTATAAACATGTCAAGTATTTTTCACAAAAACCTTCTATTTTAGGAGCTGGGGAATTGCAGGTGTAAACAGCTGGAGAGACGCTTTCAGACTGAGCCCTGAAGTCAGTCATTATAGGACAAAAAAATCAACACAGCTGTGGGACGGGAGTACATGGAGCGGAGAAGTGGGATCGGCGTAGTGCCAAGTCTGAGTTTTTTATTTACACATTAATTACTTGTCTAAAATAGTCTATTTTTCATGAATGTGATGAGAACACATTTAAGATGATAATCTCTCTAAAAACATGTGATGATCTCCTGTTGAGATAAAGTGATGTTTCTCATTTTGACAGTTGGGTTGGAGTGATGAGAAAGCTTAATAGAGACACCATGGGAAAGTCATTAGACATCTAAGGCCTAAGGTTCTAAGGTGTTTTTTTCTCATTCTCTGTTTTTCCCTGTTAGCATTTCCTTTAGCAATGTACATGTTTAATTTCTATATTTGTTGTTATTCCCACCCTATGCCTGTTTCATAGATGGACTTGAAGGGAATGAGAGTCAGGAGTATCAATGTTTAAAGGTCTGCAGATGAATAACTGGAGGATGCTGTGAAACAAATTAAAGTCGGCACTCAGATCAGACATAAAAAACGAGAGATCAAAATGAAGTTGAAGAATATCATGTCATGAATCAGTCAAAAACCAGTAGCGAAATGGGCTTGGAAAGAAATCCAACGGACCAGCCTTTAATTAAGACTAAACAGGCTAATGGGGTGGTGGAATAATTTCTGTTTTTCAAAGATTGAGGGATTGTAGTGTTCAGGATTATGTGTAAAAGATTATTTTATTTTTTACAATATATGATAAGTATATATATTTAATTTCACTGCAACATTATGGTTACCAAATAAAATTGTTTTTGTTCAAAATCCAGAGTACACTTTTTCGCCATCTTTCCCAATTAAACCCATGGATGACTAAACTTCCCATAAGCAGGCCTTCTTACCCTTCTAGCCATCTTATGTGGGACCTCTGACCTTTTCATAAGAACACTTCCATGATTTTGTGTTTGAAAGCTCTGTCTGAGACAAAAGAACAATGATCAGTTTTATTGATTAGATGGGGTAATGTCCCAAAATCTATGACTTTGGTTCCAAGTAATGTGTAGGGATATTTTGTACTTACATTGTTCTTAAAAGAATCAAAGCATACCATACGTCCACAATAGTTCAGTTTCCAGGTAAATGGATTTGCTGTTTCTGGTTGTCCTTCCCAGTCAGCCACACTTCACATGGCTGCTTCTTCATTCAGCAGGTGCTATGGAAGCAACAGGGTGCTTCAGTGGTGTTAACCAAGAAAAGTTCTGTAGCTGGGCCTCATTAATTCTATCGACAATAACATTTTTTTTGTGATTTAAATTTTCTCCACACTTACCTGCAACATGTGCTTGCAAGCATGGGTTTTTGGAACTAATATTGAATTAAAATTCACTTGTCAAACTAAATAATGACCGAGTCTGTGAAGATATCAGCATTTTCTCTTTGCTAGTCATTTAATTGGTTGTTTCCTTTTAAATTAACCAAAGGGAAATAAGCCAGCAAAAAATGTTACAGTAATTTGAGCAAAAGTTTTGGAACAGTGTGCTGATGTGACATTTCTCTCCATGCCTTTCCTTTTTGACAATAAGTCTATGTGCTCCTTTAAAACAAGGGCATCACAGCCAGGCTGCTTTCCACAGAGGTGAGGTCCTTTTTCTGCTTCTCTTTCAATGAAATCAAAGGATGCTTTGTTGTCTTTTTTATTAATTTCAGTACATTTGGCCAGAGACAGAGTCTCCTTGTAAGGTATCCCTGCTGGATGAAGATCAACAGGTACTCAGCAGATCACTATAAACAGCAGACAGTGCTGGACTTTTTGTACATCATCAGTGGCTTGCAATGTCTGGAATTGCCTGGTCTCAAAATGGAAGTGTAGACACTCAACTAAAAATATTGCACCTCCTTCTATCCAGTAGTTTTGTCCTTTTGATGAATTCATTTCTTTGGCTTTGCAATTTGTGAGACCTGATTTTGCATTATGCATTGTGTTTTTTATTTATTTTCACTAGTTTGTTAACTCTTTGAGGGCTGAATATTTTTTCTAAAAAAATCTAAAAAGCACACAAAGCAATGGTTTCACACGTAAGTCAATATAAAACATCTGTTCCTATGTGCTATGGCTGCTGTGGCTGCGCGTGGGCACCTCGATGGTCAGCAGGAATGTACGGTGGGCCAACTGCCTGGCTTTCTCCACACAGCAGGTGGATGGGGTTTGTGGTTGCAGTGTGATGCAATATGGTTTGTACCTCTTGTCATCATAAGTGGTGGTCCTCCCAGGCAAACGCTGCTGTAGGCATTTCATCTACACGAAAATGTTCACCACCATGATCAGCTGGGGACCGATCAGATGATGCTGGTTCCTCACTTTCGTTTCAGATATCCATCTTCAGATCACGTGCATCAAACTCGGAGTCCTATTCAACGAAATTACATAAAATGTCCACGGAGTATTTTGCTTTGCACATTCGCTTTGGTCTCTCACCAGATGTCGATACCATTTTAGAGGTTGTTTGCTTTTCTCTACTCACGCACGCGTAGGGAATCGAGGTTAAATCAACAAAGCTATTGTCACACATGTGCGCATGGGAGGCAGCTAAAGGGCTCGAGTAAGGGCTGTTCCGAGACATACTGGGATGTGGCAGAGTGCACTGACTCTTTTTCTCCCTTGCCTGCAGACCATTCCCGGGTGGTTCCACCTGGTCCTCTTGACGTCACTTCCGGGATCGAGCCAATGGAAGGAGACCTTGCCAGCTCCGGCCCCTGTGATGTCACGTCCGGGCTCGCACCAATGGCAGAAGACCTTCATGAGCCCGACCCATTTGACTTCACTTCCTGTCTTCCCCTTTAAAAGCCTCCATCTTTTCCCTACACCCTCAGTTCTGTTTTGGACTTGGTTTTGTGCACATCAGTGCAGTATTCATTTGATCGACTTTGCAGCCAGGAAATCAGTTATACGGGTGGCTGCCCCAAGCCTTTTTATGACTCTTATGTCTGGTTTTTGCGACACTATGTAACTTTATTTCTAGCAAAGAGTGTCAAACTAAAATGTAAGGGTGAGTTTCATTGCAGTTTACAGCTGATTACCATCCTCTACTCCTGAATTTTGACAAAAATTAACATCAGCCCTGAAAGAGTTAATTATTCTTTCGGTTTAATCGGGTGTTTGCTAATTTTTATCAGGGAAGAATGCTTTGTCAGATCATTGCCATTTAAGGAGCAGTCATGATGTTGTTTACCTGTTGCTATGGCAGTTGGGATCATGTATAGGGCTGTCAACCATCCTCATTTTCCTGAACATGTCCTCGTTTTTAACGCGCCATGGACTGTCAGGAGGAATTTATAAAATTTTGAAAATGTATGAAATTTTGCCTCCTAAAATTTGAAAATCCTAATCATTGGTAAAAATTGAAAGCCGCACACCAATCAGCATTTGCGGAAGTACTGCACACACTGCCCAGAATTTTCACTATCTGTTCCGGTAGTAAACAACACAGATAATCAATCAGTCTGTTCCACTTGGTTTTTTCACTTCATTTTTTGAATTCAGCTTTATCTTCTTGGTGAGTAGACAGTTCATTATAAATGTTGTTCCTTTTCTTAATTATTTGTAATTCTAATTCACCATAACTAAGTGAATTTATTCAAAATTGAAATTACAATGTCACATTTTCTATGTGAGATTTTATTTTCGATTCTTTTTTCAGCTGCTCGGGTAAACAAGTAATTTCATACATCCAGGTACAGTCCGTCATATTTAAGTGCAAGTAAGTACTGTTTTGTAATATTTTATTGGAAAATATTGTTATTACCACCATTTGTTCCAAAATGGATTTAAAATTGTAAGTGAATGAGTCAGCTATTAAAGTTTCAGCTAATTGTAATATCTTTTTAGTTAACAGTTGATCAAGTAATAAGTCACTTCTTCAAGTAATTTAAGAATATTTTCATTTACATTAATCCAGGAACGCCCATTATGCAGAAAAGAAAGTGTAAGTTCACAGACTACTTGAACAACAAATATCCTTTTTTTCAAAAGGACAGAACAGATTTAGTTAAGGGGCTAATGCTCACAAGATTCAACTTCAGTAGCATGTTATGTAAGGATTTCTATTCATATTTTTCCAAGAACCCAGATTTACTGAGAAAAATAGCTTCAGTGGAAAAATATAAAAAAAATTCAGATAAATGCAAATTAACTAAATTGAAAAGAGTAAAATTATTTTTATTTTACTAGAAGTGAATTTACCATGTGTATCATTTTTTACAGGTTTACGACAGTTAAGCTATCCAAGTAAGAATAGAAGTAATGACATCTGTTAATTTAAGAGGCTTGACATATTCAAAATATTTAATGGGTTATTAGTTTGCCAGTGACTGTGACTGTGGCCATTATATCATAATTATAATGATAAACTGCTACTAAATGTTTATATCATTTTTAAAAAAAGCCATAAGACGGTATAAAGGCTGTCACACACGTGTGCATGGGAAGCAGCTGAAGGGCTTAGGAAATACTGTTTATACATCTGCCCAGGGGCGGGGTGCACTGACGCTCTTTCTGAGTTCTCTGCAGGTCTTACCCGGGAAATCCCACCAGGAGCCGCCATTTCCAGGAAGGACACATCACTTCGGTTCCGCCCCAAGAATGAGGTCACTTCCGTTCCGCCCCAAGGATGAGGTCACTTCCAGTTCCGGCCCAGAGGACGACATCATTTCCGCCCTCTGTGCTATAAAGCTCACTGCCATTGCTTAGGCAGGCAGTTCTGTTTTGGACTCTGTTGTGTAAACAACTGTTACAATGCCTCAAAGACTTTTGCAGCCGGGAAACCGTAATAAACGGGTGGCTGCCCCAAACCTTTCCACGTCTCTGGTCTCCACTTATTACAGTGGCGTAGTCGGCAGGATGGTGTCCCCGATGAACCCGGGACACGAACTATCACGGAACCAGGTGGGTGAGTACCGGGGCCGAGTTTCGGGCGGGAGTGCGCAGAGGGTCAGGAAGGACGCTGTGCAGGCTCTGCTCCATGAGCATAACTCGGTGGGGACCACCCATCTCGTGGAGAACGTAGAGGGGACCCACAGGCGTGGGCTGGCTTCTGGGGAACACACACGAGTGGCTCAGTATGCTCTCCTTGGCAGGAAAGCCGAGCTGCCCATCGGGACCAAGGTCCCAGTTAACGATGGGTTGTCCCCAGGCCGGCAGGTGAAGGAAATCATAAACTGGGAGTTTAACCCAAGCAAAGGGCTGTCAGAGCAGGCTATGGCTCTCTGGCAACAGGTGGGTGAGTGGCTACGCCATTCGAGTTAACCCCTTACAAATAGTGCAGCAAGTGGCCTGTTTTCTGCTGCTAAAAGACTACCCCAGGAATTTGCCCAGCCGCCTGGGGCGAATTCCATTCTATGGACGAGCTGCTGCAGCTCTTGCAAACCCAGAGGCCGGCTGTGAAACCCTGGGAGGGCAGACCAGCCGCTCTGTGGACTACCCGGGAGCTATGTCCCACTAAAGCAGTCCCTTCCACGCATTCCAGAGCTTGTTCAAGTCGCCGGGCCGCCTGGCTTGCGACCTGTCGGGAACAAGGCGGACCGTAGGGGACAATGGCGGGTTGTTTGTGTGCCCTTAGCAATCCCTGGCGGATAAACATACGGGGAGCTTCTTATTAATGGACATAAGATAACAGCGCTGTTCGATTCCGCAGTAACGTGTCTGTCGTTGCTCGCCGCTTTATTCTACCGCAACAGTGGATTAAAAGAAGACCAGTCTAAAATGTATACACGGAGATATCCGCATACAATACCGCCGGTGTTACGTATGTCTCGGAGGAACCCTTCGACAGCTTACCGTGGCGGTGCATCCGATCCTCCGCTTCCGTAATCCTCGGGCAGACTGGTCTGATAGTAACGGCGTAGTTTAGTAAGCATTCCCGAAAAACTTATGGCCTCGTATAGATGACAACGATTCATCTCAAGTTGCTTCCACACCGTAATCAGCCGACAGGGAGTGGGGCGGTAGGCCAAGAGAGTGACGAAGACACTCCCGGACCGTCGCGGGCTACTACGCCATCCACTAGCGCCCGGCAGCGAGGAGGAATCTCCGCCCCTTGAGGTCAGACCGACCCGCTCTCTGAGTTGCACTTTCAGTTTAGAGCGACGCCGCTTCTTTCAAGAGAGAACAGTGGAATGACGACTCTCTGAAACACATAAAGAATGCAGTGGTTCTCGTTAACGCCAACGCGCATTTGCCCATGCCACAGGGACCTCACTTTGTCGCTGATAATGATTTGTTGTATCGGGTCGCTGAACATGAGGGGAAGGTCCGAAGTTGTTGCTAATCCCGCGGACCTACCGGCGGCAGGTTTGCGAAGTTAGCACACTCCCACCTTCTTGGAGGCCATCTCGCCCGATAAAACATTAGAGCGAATTAAGCTCCGTTTTTCTGGCCGGGATTAATGAGGAGGTTCGCGCTTTTGCATTTCCTGTCCGGAATGTCAACTGCGGCAAATTCCTAGGAGGACCGTGCTCCTCTGGTTCCCCTTCCCCTTATTGACGTTCCTTTGATAGGATTGGGGTTGACATAGTAGGACCCCTAGAACCCTCAGCCCGAGGATATAAATATATACTCGTCCTCGTGGATTATGCTACCCGATTCCCTGAAGCCGTTCCGTTGCGCCGGCTACCACAAAAATATTGCACGGAACTAGTAGGAGTCTTTTCGCAGTAGGCATTCCTAGAGAAGTCCTGACGGACCAAGGAACGCCTTTTACCTCGGAAACGCTCAAGGAGACTGCCAAGTTACTGAAAATAAAGCATTTAAAGACCTCGTGTATCATCCTCAAACCGATGGCCTAGTGGAGAGATTTAATCAAACTCTCAAGCAAATGCTACGTAAGGTAGTCAGCAAGGATGGGAGGGATTGGGACCAACTCCTCCCCTTGTCCTCTTTGCATATCGGAAGTTCCTCAAGCCTCTACGGGTTCTCTCCATTTGAATTACTGTACGGAAGACAACCCCGGGGTTTATTGGATATTTTAAAAGAGGGCTGGGAAGGGGAGGCACAGCCCTCCACTAATATTTTGGAATATATCGCCCAATTGCGCGTAGATTTGATGCAATAAGACCGATTCTAAAAGTCATATAGAGGAGGCAATCAGCACAGGCCCGCCTTTATGACCGTGGCACGACTCTCCGGAGTTCCAACCGGGGATCGCGCCATGGTATTGGTACCAACTTCTCACTCTAAACTGCTCGCCATTGGCTAGGCCCCTACTGAAATTAAGGAAAGGAAGGGATTGGTTGACTATTTGGTGAAACAGCCCAATCGCCGACCAGCTGAGCGAATATATCATGTAAACCTGCTGAAACCGTGGAAGGAGAGGGTCCCGATCCCTCCTCCGACAGCCCTGCTCTCTCTCGCTGAAGTAAGTTCCCTTAATTTCGGGAGCAGCTATCCCCAGGCAGAAACAAGAGCTCAAGCAGCTATCCGCTCTGTCCCCGAGGTGGTAAGTGAAAAACCCGGTCGGACCTCTCTGATTGCGCATGACATATTGACTGACCCGGGGGTGATCGTCCGTGAGCGACCCTACAGACTCCCGGAGGCAAAGAAAGTAGAAGTGGAACTGGAAATCAAGCGAATGCTGGCACTAGGAGTAATCGAGGAAAGTAGTAGTCCCTGGTCCAGTCCCATCGCCTTGATTGCTAAGCCTGACGGCAGTTGGAGGTTTTGCAATGACTTCCGCCGGCTTAACCAAGTTTCCAGATTGATGCTTATCCCATGCCTCGCGTGGATGACCTCCTCGAGACTGGGACCAGCCAAATTCTTGACTACACTTGACATGACAAAGGGGTACTGGCAGGTTCCTTTAACGGAGTCCGCGAAGGAAAAAACCGCGTTTAGCACTCCTAGCGGACACTGGCAGTATCGTGTCCTTCCATTCGGGTTACACGGGGCCTGCGACTTTTCAGCGCCTGGTGGACAAAGTGCTCCGCCCCATAACTCGCTCTGTGCTGCCTATCTGGATGACGCGTCATCTATTCCAGCACCTGGAAGGAACACATACAGCAGGTCACAGCAGTATTACGGACACTGGGAGAGGCCGGGCTCCGAATCAACCCCAAGAAATGTTTCTTTGGATTGAGGAAGCCAAATATTTGGGCTACCTAGTGGGCCGGGTACTGTGAGGCCACAGTGTTCCAAGTTGCAAGCCATAATGGCCTGGCCCCGTCCGCAAACCAAGCGGCAAGTCCAATCCTTTCTCGGTTTGGCCGGGTACTACCGCCGGTTTGTGCCTCGCTTCTCCGAGAGAGCGCGCCTTGACCGATTTGACAAAGAAAAGAGCTCCTAATACGGTGGTATGGTCTGATAAAGCGGGGCTGCATTCAGTGACTTAAAAGGGCTCTGACTTCAGCACCTATCTTGATCTCCCCTAACTTCTCTCTCCTTTTATCCTCCAGACGGACGCCGGACACAGGCTTGGGGCCGTGTTGAGCCAAAGCGTCGACGGTGTTGAACACCCCGTTATGTACCTGAGCCGGAAACTGTTGGACAGGGAGACCAGGTACGCGGTGGTGGAGAAAGAGGCTCTGGCGATCAAATGGGCGGTAACTCAGCTGCGGTACTACCTCTTGGGTCGCGTGTTCACTCTGGTGACGGATCATGCACCTCTGAAGTGGATGGCCCTTCACAGGGAGTCGAATCCACGGGTCACGAGGTGGTTTCTTGACCTGCAGCAGTACAAGTATACGCCGCTCATCGACAGGGGTCTCTTCATGCCAACGCCGATGCCCTCTCCCGGGCCCACGACCTCTCGGTGCAGGTCGCCCGACCCGACGGGTCTGGGCTGAGGGGGGAGTCTTGTCACACACGCGTGCATGGGAAGCAGCTGAAGGGCTTAGGAAATACTGTTTATACATCTGCCCAGGGGGGGGCGGGGTGCACTGACGCTCTTTCTGAGTTCTCTGCAGGTCTTACCCGGAAATCCCACCAGGAGCCGCCATTTCCAGGAAGGACACATCACTTCCGGTTCCGGCCCCAAGAATGAGGTCACTTCGGTTCCGCCCCAAGGATGATGTCACTTCCAGTTCCGCCCAGAGGACGACATCATTTCCGCCCTCTGTGCTATAAAGCTCACTGCCATTGCTTAGGCAGGCAGTTCTGTTTTGGACTCTGTTGTGTAAACAACTGTTACAATGCCTCAAAGACTTTTGCAGCCGGGAAACCGTAATAAACGGGTGGCTGCCCCAAACCTTTCCACGTCTCTGGTCTCCACTTATTACAAGGCTTATCGCATTATAAGGAAAGACGTCTTCAAAAGTCCTACTTTTTTGACCCAAAAGCCCTCATTTCCAGAGAAAGAGAGTTGGCATGTTATCACCATCAGTTATTTAAGATGGCAATGTGGCATATGGAGTGTCCAAGTTTCTGGATAAACGTTTAAAAATTAAATTAATTTACAGTTTGTATCCCTCACATTTTTGGTCGGGACTCATTAGGCTTCAGATCTTTTGCTTTACTTCCAGTCTATGAATTCTTGATTTTGGATTTTGCTTAGTTGACAGTGTAGTTTCATTTTTGGTTTTGACCTTTCACTAGTCATCTTGCCTCTATTCTGCCTTGCCTAAAATTCCATTTTTCACCTCCAGGTCCATCTTTATTTAGAACACAGTCTGCATTTAACACACACACACACACACTTTGTGACCATTAATGAATAATTTTTATTACCCTTCATTACCCTAATTGATGATAATTAAGCAAACTATACACAAAGAAAGCATATATACACAGGGGTGCGGAAATCCAACGCCTGACTCGTCTGACATGGGTAAATTGACCGTCGGACAAGCGTGTTTTCTGGTTTCAGTTGTCCGCGGACAAGTGCAATTTTTCTGGAGAAAAAAGAATTAAATGTGCAGTTCAGGGCACATTTTTACCACTACTTTCAAATTTTAAACATTTGGGTACGTACTTCGTGCGGAAACAGTTTACTTAGGCATGTTCTTCATGTATCAAATTGGTATTCAATATTGTTTACAAAATGATGGCTGATTTTTCAAAGGGGAAGCACTCTTGTGATCTTACATAAGTATTTTACCCTACTATTTACACGCTTGGAGATGCAGTCTTTTTTTTCATGCCGACATTACGATGTAATTTGATGATTTTTCATTATAATCGATATCTTTTATATATTATTAATAAAATACATTTTTTCTACATAAAATGCGGTCATTTCACCTACAATGTAATTGTTTTCGCCACATAAAGCGTGTTAGGCATTTGATCTTTTCTGGAATTTGCGACTTCGCATAGGTTGTGATATATTGAGGAGTTAAGAAATTTATTGCGTGACATCAATTTTGATGAGCTGTCTATAGATCATTTTTGATTAGAGAATTTTTCAAATAAAACAAGTTGGTTTCGCGCTGTCAGTTTTTTAAAAATAAAGAAAACATTCTAACGGTTTCCAAATGTTATGAAATATCAATAAAAATCTTCACTTAGACGCAATTATTTTTTTTCCCCGACAACATCAGTAATATTTACTTCTTTGGAAATGTAACCTCTTGCTAAATTTCGAATACGTCATTAGGAATTACCTGCGTAACCCATAATGCACTGCGGTAAGCACGTTGTTCTCGCTATATGCGTGTTGTTGAAACTGAAGCATGTAGCATCGCAGATGAGAAATTGATAATTTCTTGATTAAAACTGGCACAACAGGCCTTGAAAAACCTAAGGAAGTGTACTAAGGCCACTGAAAAAAATACGGACACAGTGAAGACAAAAAAATGTAAATGTCGAGATTAAAGTCGACATGTTGACTTTATTCTCGTAGTTTATTTTGTCAGTTGAATGTCACAAACTAAATTTCATCTTAAAATGAATGTTTCATTTACTAGATTTTCTCAAACCCCGTCATAAATTAATGTAGCACATTAAATGCTTTATATTAAGTGTTCCCCGACCCAGTTGTTAATCTCTGCGCGCTTCTTAAACTGACTTTCTCTTGCAGTGAGAGGCGCCGGCAGCAATCGCCGCACATTGACTTCATGATATACCTGCTCAATGAACATTCAGAATACTAAGATAAATACTTGATATCTTTTTCACGATGAAATGCATTAAAGCATGTATTAGACATGGGCGGTGGGGGGCATGGTGGTGTGGCTGTAGTGCTGCTCCCTTGCATTAAGGGGTCCTCAGGTCTACGTTCAGTGTAGAGAAGTTTATGGCAGGTGTGACGAGGCTCCAAAAAACTGGATATTTAAATGGGTATCGCACAGGTTTAACTGAAATATTGTGTAAATGTTGGGTTCGTCATCTGGAGGTCGGAGATACGAACGAAGAATTCAATGGATGTTTTTCTGAGCAGGCTTTCTTTATTGCATGTTTGCTGTGTCTATCGTACGTACTAAACCCCCAGTTCCTAGCCTTTGTCTTTCTCCATATAACCAATCACCATACGATAAGCGTCTTTGTGAAATTAAAACCTAAACCTCAGTTTTCAGAACTTTAAAAACAATTTTCGTTATACATGTTTAATTATGCCATCCATTCAGAGGTCTAAACTTATAACTAGTTTTAATTTCAAAAATACGTTTATCGTGTGGTGATTGGTTATGTGCAGAAAGAAAAAGGATAGGAACTGGGGGTTTAGTACGTCAGATAGAGACATGAGTCTAAAAGTAAGAAAAAAGTTGGTTCAATTGAAAAAGCGTTTTCTAAAGCTGAACGCTCGGAGGTTGAGTGTTATGCTAGGCTGTTCAATACTGCTTCTTTAGAAGAGTTTGACCCACGACCAGCTGTGGAATTCTGGCTGTCACCTGGCAACAGGCACATCACTCATAAAAAAACCTGAAAAGTCATCAGCATCCACTTCTGAAGGACCATCAGTCCAGGATCCATGCAGTTCAGCTCAAGCAGAAATGAACAGCATTCAGCACATGCTGTCTGAGATAGTAAAGATTGTTGGGGGAGAAGATGTTGCAAGACAAAAGCTGAAGAACATGGCAGAAAATGAATCAGGACAGTGTTCTGTTATGTAACTGTAATATATGAAAAAAGAACTAGTGTAGTTATAATGAAGGTATTGTTTATTAGCTAGTTAAAATAAGGGAATCTTTTATATAATGTTCTAGAGCAAGGTGGCAAAATACTACTCCCTGAAAGAATTTTTTTCAGTTTTAAAATGGAAGGCAGTTTTGGTATCAATAAAAGAGATCAGAAAAAATAAACTGTTATTTGTTTATGGGCAAGTGAATTTAACTGGCGGACAAGTGGATTTTCTAAGTTTACTTGTCCGTGGACAAGTAGAAACAAATTTGATTTCCACACCCCTGATACACTAACGTTCAAAAGTTTGGAATACCTCTTTATAAAAAGATAAGAGTCTATGTGTCTATCTGTGTGTCATCCTGTTGGTAAGTCTCTATCATTCCAACAGATTGTGCATCCCATACATGTTTAGTATATAATTAATTGCATCTCTCATTCCAATAGATGGTGTATCACAAATATTAATGCTGCTTTTATGAATCCCATGCCAAATGGTATATAATGGAGACATATGCATGGCATGGTGCACTGAAAATGTTAAAGCTGCAGTCTATGTTGATTACTTACATTTACACCTGTCTTAGACAGGTAGCACAGCTATTCACTTCGTATTATGGTAGACGCTATTTTTTTTATTAAGGTACCACTAAATTAATTTAAACATTATTAATGTAATATATAGTATGCAAAGCAAGTTTAGTGACCTGATTAACATAAATAATTCCATTACATGACTGAATAATCCTTATTAATGAGAATACAGTATGGCAAGCCAAAGTATAACATTTAGAGAGATTTCAAAATGCATATCTGAAACAGATTATAAGATAAGAGAGGAGTCGTGGCAGGTGCATGGACGTGCATTACTTTACACGCTGACTGGGATATATGTAGTGGAAGAACGTCGAAGTTGGTGCATGCACAGATTTATGCATCTGGATTTTTTTGTGCGTACGCACATTTCTGCTTTTGTTCATACACCACGTTTTAGTATGAATTCTATGCACAATGTTATGCATGAGGCCCCAGTAGGGTGTTTCATTTTCTAAGGCAAAAAATAAAATGTAAAATTTTTGCAGGCTTTGCTTACGCCCCGAGTCTCAGTGATATAAAAGATATATATGCCAAATTTCAAGAAGATTGGATAATATTTAGAGGTTGCAAAAGTACGCAAAAAATATGATTTTTCAATGTTAATTATTTTTATTGGAAAAACTAAAAATCACAAACTTAAAATAATATTAAAAGTAGACACTAAGATTAATAGGTAGTATGCAAAACATGTGTTATATTAATCAACTTTGAACAATGCAATCCCTTCTTTTGTTCGCTTGGTGACGACTTTTCTGTGATGCTTGACTACCCTCAACAAGAATTGTTTTTGTTGTTCGTCCCTGACCGATTCGTTAAACTTTTTTATCAGAGCAATTCCTCTTCTGCGTATCATTGACCACCTTAAGAGTCTTCACATGGCTTCTTAGAGAATCACTGCAGTACTCTGTCACGTCGTGGATCCCAAACAATTCAAAGAACGTCTTTGTTTTATTAGTAACGAAATGGCTCAGGTCTTTTCCTTCAAAAACCCTCTAATCGTTTCATTTCCTTTTTCTTTGCAGGTTTCTAAATTTTTAGTCATATTTTCCTTATCAGCCTGAGTAATACGTCTGTCCAAAAAGCCAATCCTACGTTTGTTTCTGACAAGATACCAAAGGTGTCTAATTTTAATCTAGGACTTGAACGTAATTTTTTTGTTACTGGAGGCTTAAAACTCTGCCTCTTCGTCACTAGGTGCTGATGATGATGATGGAGATTAATCTTCCAGTATAACTTTCTTATTGATTTCAGCGATAGCTTTGTAATGTTTATTCTTATACTGAAGTCTTTTTTTCTTCTTTTGTACACTTAGTTCTTATTTTCAAGGCGAAAAAACCTTGTCTACTCCACTCATTGACAAACTCATACGATCTTCTCTTTGTGACCTAAGAAATTCTTTATCTTCTTGTGATACGCTGGTCATGTCCATCACATTTTGCTGGGAACTGTCAAATAACTCTACAAGATCACCTTTCCAAATCTGCCGTTTCACATTTGCTTTTTCCGTGTTTCTCGATTTCTCTTTACCCAGATTTTGGTAATCTTTGTACAGCTTCTGTATACTAGCATGGATATTCTCCTCCGTCTTAAAAGGGATATTTGCTTTCCTCCACACTTCTTGTAGTTTAGTACTGGTAGATTTAGCAACATCCGAAACTGTTTCTTTCGTTTCCTTGTGATGGTAAATAAAAACTAAAAGTACTTGTTCCTTTGAAGGGAGCTGAGCTCCTAAAAAATCACCACTAGGCACCTTTTCTAGCAGCCAAATTCCTCTTTTAGTTCCCATTTTAAAGTTCAATTACCTGCAACAGATGAAAGAAATACATGAGAAGCCCATTCAAAGCACTTCAATATTAGAAATTTCACTAGTTTGAAACAAAAGTGATCAATGTGTAAAACCCCTAAATATTATCCAATCTTCTTGAAATTTGGCATACAGTGGAACCTCGGTTCTGAACATCTCGGTACACGTACAACTAGGTTGATGACCAAAAAGTTCGCCAAACTTTTGCCTCGGTTCACGACCACACACTTGGTATACGAACAAGCCAGTGTACCTTTCGGTTTGTGCGCGCTGATGATTTCCGCACGTGTTTCATTGTTCTCAGTCAGACGTGCCTGCCTGCCTGCGTGTGCGTGCGTGCCTGCCTGCAAAAGAAACCCAAGAAATCACAACAGAGAAAACCCCTGAAGGAAAACCACCCTCCATTGCTGGGTGTTTTGTGTCAGTGTTATTCAATGTTTTTACATTAAATTACTATTACACTGTGCATTCTATGGCGTTATTAACTGTATTTGTACTTAATCTTTAAAAAAAATATATTTACATACATTTTGTACAGTCTGGAATGGATTAATTGTATTTACATACAATCCTATGGGGGAAATTGCTTCGGTTCACGACCAACTCGGTTTACGACCAGAGTTTTGGAACGAATTATGGTCGTGAACCGAGGTTCCACTGTATATATCTTTTACATCACTGAGACTCGAGGCGTAAGCAAAGTCATATGAAAATCACATCTTTGGAAAAATGAATCACCCTAGGCCGCAGGTTGCCAAATGAGGTAGTTTATAGCAAAAAACTGGCTTTGCATTCAGAATTCAACCTCTTGACAACAAAAGAAACAAAACAACATCATTACTATGAACAAGGACAGAAGGCTAATAGGATCTTAGCTCAACAAATACCCCAAGCAGGAAGTTTGCAGTACAATAACAGTAATTACCAACATAGACGGAGACAAAATCAATGACTTTAAAACTATAGGGCACACATTTAGAGACTACTTTAAGACCTCTATTTTCAGATCTTTCTGGAGATTCTTGATTGGGTTCAAGTCTGGGCTTTAGCTAGGTAACTCAAAGGTGCTGTCAGAGTTGTCTCTAGGGCCACTCCTGCATTGACTGTGCTATGTGTTTAGGATCTTTGTCCTGGTAGAGGGTGAACCTACAGACCAGGCTGAGGTGCAGGGTGTTCAGAAGCAAGTTTTCCTTAAGGATATTTTGTTTTCCCTTAACTCTGTCTCTTGTCTTAGTTCCTTAAAATAGGCCTCCATCATGTGAAATTGTATTAAATCCAATTAAAAAAAAATCATCAGTGAGATATGCCAAGCATACAATATATATATATAGGCTTTATGGAATTGTGGGAATGAGAACACTCCCATTGATGGGCTTTTGATTTAAATCGGCCAGTTATCACTCCAGATGACTTGAATAGCGATCAGTAAATTACATGTTTTTTTAGAAGCTGTGTTCTTAAGCTTTGCGATAATTTAATTATGCAAAGTATTATGGCATTTAAGGAAGCACACGTTATTTTGCTGCCCAAACCTCCTGTAAACAGAGAGCAGAGAGTCTGACTTTAGAAGGCAGTGAAGATTGGGATATTGGTGTTTACATTAAAGAAAGTGGAACAATAATTCGAAAAAAAGGGAATCTTGAGGAGTCATCCTGTGCATGGACAGGAACAGCAGACGTAGATGGTGTCCAACTAAACTTTGTGTGGTAGAAAGGGCAGATGCAGCTTTGGAAGGAATTAAAAGAAAAGTTCCTTTAATAAGTTCACACCTTTTTGTTTTGCAATTATATTAAAACAGCCACTCCTTCTCTGAGTGTGGATCATAAGTGAGCTTTTATTTAGTACAGCAGCTCACAATTTTAAATATAAAAAGAATAGATAAAGAAGAATTTGCCTTCACAGCTTAGTAAACAATAGGCTTGTTAACTTAAAGGAATTGTTCACCTAAAAATATATTTTTTTTATAAGTTACTTATCCTGCATTGGGCTGGCGCCCTGCCTGGGGTTTGTTTCCTGCCTTGCACCCTGTGTTGGCTGGGATTGGCTCCAGCAGACCCCAGTGACCCTGCAATTAGGATATAGCGGGTTAGATGATGGATGGAAGTTACTTATCCCATGTAATTTATACAGTAGTGGTTGGTGGTCGATAAAGAAAAATATATTATGTCATATTTAATGGAGAATAGAATGGGAAAAGTTTATGTATAATTCGGGGGGTCTTGGAGTAGGGGCAATTGAGGGATGCATTCCAACCCAACTACTTAATTAGGACCCAATCCTTACCAATGTCAGACCTTACTTAATTTTATGGCTTGGTAGTCTGAAAAGTTCTTATATCATATATTTTTCCTTTCCAAGGATATCATCCAAATGATTTGAAGCCTAAAACAGATCATTTTAAGTCTGACACATTTTTCTCTTAAGTGTTTTATTAAACTGACTAGTTGAGGATGAATTCACAAAGGTGTAAATGGAAACAAGTTATATGGAGAACTGCTGGCTCCTTTGTCATTTGAATCTTATTGCTAATAAGGAGCCATTAAAAACTTTGAATTTTTAAGACTGAAATAAGCAATTAAGAGTGGAGAACCTTAACAAGTGAGACCACCAAAATGAAGCATCAAAATGTCAGTTCACTAATATGCGCTTTATCAGCAATAATTTAGTTCACATTAAGAAACTAAGTTAGAACAAAAATCTGCAGCCACTGCGGCTCACCTCTGGTAAATGTGAGCAACGCTGCACAATGATAAATGATGTGGAAAAACATGCATGGGAAATAAAGAACAAACAAACCTGATGTTATTCATGTTGCATAATCCGCCTATCAGTTATTCAGTTGTATGCTGAAAATGTGAGAAACGCTTGCTTTTTTTTACTGAATTTTTTTTAAATATGTACTTCTGGAATAAACAGGAAACTGAAAACTCATACTTTTTTTTTTAATTCAAGGTCTGCCTCTGCTCTTCGTTTGTTGCTGAAGAGTCCTGTCTTCAATTTAAAAAGGGACCTCCATGACTCCAGAAACAACTATTTAACTGGCATTTTGTGCCAGTTTTGTGCATATGACTGGATAACAGACAAGTGGGTTATGAGACATGAGAAAGGTGAGATTTTTATTGTCTATCCACTATTCACATCCTTTGCCGTTGTATAGCATTAGTCGCCATTGGCTTCTAAAGTATCACAAACTTTTTTCTCTCCATTCTTTCATGAAAACGTGAGATTGATTTTTTTTCTCAGCCAGCACTACAAAGTACATGTGGCAAGTAACATGTTAAAAATATCATTGCTGGGTGGATTATTCCTTTAAGAGCCAACTTTGAGCATTTTACTTGTTAAGGATTCTCGATAATTTTATGAACTTTTATTAGAATTCTAGCTTATAATCATTGCAAGCATCTTCCATCCATCCATTTTCCACCCACTGAATCCAACACAGGGTCACGGGGTCTGCTGGAGCCAATCCCAGCCAACACAGGGCACAAGGCAGGAACCAATCCCGGGCAGGGTGCCAACCCACCGCATCTTACCTTTTTATTAGTATACTAGCTGATGCCCGCCATAGCATACAGCGGTGTAAGAATAGGAATGGAAAATGGTGAGAAAGGAATGCAGAAATCAAGAAGAAATGCTTCTTGAAAGACGCAGTTGTGAATAGGTGTTTTGCTGGAGACAATTTGTGTCAAGAAATAGCCCACTGATAGGAAAAGACAGTTGCAGGATCCTAGAATAGAGATGACGTTGTACAAAAACCCATCGACAGAGAGAATACTGTCGTTTGTTTTATAACAAAGGCTTAGGAAACAACCGCCGCTGTATGTATACTGAAAATAGCAAGGAGGAAACCAATGCCGATGGTCGAGAGAGTACCTTCCTGTAACAGGCTACGGAAAAGACTCCCAGGTGCACACATAGCCGAAGTGAAAGGTCACGTGGTCAGGCTAGATATAGGGCGGTGACATGACACCAATGGGGTCATGAGAGAGGAGCGGGGAGCACAGTAGTCCGAAGGAGGAATAGGAATCAAGAAAAGCGGTGTGGGGTGTATGGGAGGCCGCAGGCAGCATGGGGAAGGGTTTGGAAGAGGAGGAATAGGAATTGAGAAGTGCATTGTGTGTTGCGGGTGGGGGGGGACCGGTTTTGAAGAGGAAGCAGGACGAACCAGAAGAGAAATATATATAAGAGATAGGATTTGTAACAAAGCCAGCAGAAACTGGTTAATAGTTCTACCAATGCAGTAACCGTAAAAGGCCATTAGAGAGCACTGCTGCGTAATGTGTATGGGTGCTGATTTGAAAATGAACTCAATCTGTGAAACTGCAAGAACTCTCCAGTAGAGGACGATGTTACTTAATGTAGGAGGAAGCAGGACGAACCAGAAGAGAAATATATATAAGAGAATCATTATGGATAAACACTTGAGTACATATTTGATTAGTTAAAAAGGAATATATTTTAGGGAATTTGATTTATTTTAATATTTTAATAATTAATGTACAATACTGAATTTCATTGAGTTAATAAAAGAAATTAACAGGTAACACTTATGATGTGTAATTCAATTATAAAAACACCACTTTAGTATAGCACTTAAGGCTTCTACATGGCTAATTATGCAGGAGTATAGTGTAAGAACAAAAAATTAAAAGGATCAAGAAAAAAAAACTAATTTGGAATTCGTTCTATTAACATAAAATTGTTGAAGGGTATGAGCCCTAAGAAAGCCTTATTAGAGTATCCCAAGATGACACCATTGACTTTTTCATTTCAGTCGCAAGTATCTAATAGCAAAGGCTTGTGAAATAACAGCAATGCATTCACCGTGGGTCCCCCAGTACAGCTGTCCTGCCAGCACTTTCTATAGCTGTACCTTCACCCACGAACATCCCTTGGATTATACCAAGAAAGGAAAATTCTTTGTGGTATCTTTCCAAGTGCATTGTTATGGCCACAACAGGACTGCTCAATAAGTGAAAGCAAGAAAAGGGGAAACTCCATACTGATACAGATACTGTTGTAGATGTGAAACCGAACTTAGATATTAATATTCTCAGACCTGCTTGATCCAATGTAAGCAGTCATGGACAGGGTGCCAGTCCACCACAGCTCCTACGCATACACACACACACACTGGGGCCAAATTGAATGCAGTAAGTAACCTACCCAGGATGTCTTTGAGGATGTGGGAGGCTGACGAGAGTACCCAGAAGAAAACACCCATCGTAGGAAATAATCAGACCCAGAGCCCCCCCAAAAGCACTGGGAGTAATTTCTATATGAAGAGGAAATAAAAAAATCTAGAAAAACCTCAAAACGAGCCTCTAAATAAATATTCTGCATGGTTGGGATGATTGCATGATTAGACAATTCCTTCAAGCATCACAAATTCCTGAGGGCCCTTAGACATCACTATTCTGTGTCTATGATTGATTAACGCCTCTGAAAACACAGGGAAAATGAAGACATGGAGTTTCATAAAACATCTGCTCTGCAGTGATTGTGAAAGGTAACGCCATTTCAATCTAGACTGGTAATAGCAACCATTATACCTGTAATTTTCTGGTGATTTGGGAATGTTCACAGAGCAAGAGAAGTCTGAAGTAATTTTATATTGAGGCAATTTCACAGAGCATAAATAAGAGCTGATAAGAAATTTGCATATGCAGAACCAAAAATTGCTAGTTTGATGCCAGTGTGCTATAAAATTAGATATTTCCCTGCTCAACCAGAAGGAAATAGTATCATAAAAATGTGCCCCAGGCAGCGAAAAATTTCTTATGTTCAATAAATGAGATTCACTTGTTTAAACCACTCTTGTTTATACATAGAGCATTATGGTATTGCATCCATCTTAGGAAAGAAATAGCACAGAGGCTGCTCTAGGCTTGAGTAGAGGAGGCCGACATTTCAGAGGGATGGGGTAATGATAAAGTTAAATGAATCGCTGTTGCCATGTTAATTGAAGGACGACAGTCTCTGCATGAATACTCAACGGTTTGTTGTATCTCTTTCTGTCTCTTCCTCTGAGCCATTATTCGGTTCAGCAAACAGAAGGCATTGCTCAAACAGAGCTGGGAAAAATGAAAAATAACAGCTTAGTGATTTGAAGGAAGGACTCCGATTAAGTACTGAAGACTGCACAGCTTGCTTGACACATGAACAAGATAAGGAAAGAAAACATTTTTATTACCTTGCCTAACTCTCCACCAGTAGGTGCTGTTCTTTATTTGATGTTCTTCCCTTTTTTTGGGGGGTATTTTAGTTTCTTACCACATCATATTAAGTAACCCAGTCACACTAAACTCGTGAATTGCTGCATTGGTGGTGTGATGAATATTCTGGATAGTCAACACTACAAAAGGGAAAAAAGGTGACAGTGAAGTTATTACTGCAAAAGAAAAAAGTTAGAAACAACCTTATGGGTATTTGAAAGTTTACTAGGTGTTTGCGCCCTGACTGGAGGAACCAAAGAAGACTTTGATTTTGATTTGGTACACTGTATTAATCCCTTTGGGGGACTGTCTTTTTGCATTACTTTTGGGGGCCACAGCACAGGGTCAACAGTTGTAGAGCACCTCTGGAGCAACTTTCAGGTTAAGCTTAGAGATGACACAGTGAAACTCCCGAATGGTTGTAAAAGCAGCTACTGGATCAATGATGAATCTGAACACAGTCCGTACTGTCAGACTCCTTGTGGAAAAACTCGTGAAGGACTGCTTGGCAGTGTTTTAGTGAGCAAGAAAGGCGCAAAATGAGAGAGATGATGGATTTGGATAATGTGACCAAAAAAAAAACATTCACATAAGGCTGATGTCACACTACATGACTTTGAGTTGAAGTGAATGTCAAGCTTAATGGCTGCAGTTGCAGGATCTTGTCACCTTGATTATGTGAAGTTCCTTGCCTAGCAATTGCAGGATGGCAGATTACATGACTGCCTCACAAGTTCTGATCACAGTTTCTCATTTCCAAAGGATTATGAGCTCACCACATTTTGCCAGCTAATTAATGTTCTCCAAGTGGCCGAATATTTTCCAGCAGACTGATTTATAAAGCTTACTTGCACTGTAGTTTACCACACAAATGTCAGCATTTCTTAAACAAAATTTGGTGGGAGCACAAGTGTATATTTACAGCTCTGACCCATGTGTTGGCAACATTTCAGAGAAACTGGGAAATGACGACACCCTTGATCACGTTGGGAAATGTAGGCAAACCAGCTAAATAACAACTTGCGTGTCTAATAAACCCTATCACCAAGCAGTTATTACGTGTGTTGACATGACAAACATATTAAAGCTCAAATGCGTTGAATTTAACGCACTGACTGTATTTTGATTCACTTTTTAAGAGGGCCAATGCTGTGTATTTGCACCAAAGAACTTTGTTACTTTTTTTTCATTAGTTTAGACTACCTGCTGTTACATCTTATTGAACTGGCCGACAGGACAGGAATATCTCAACCAAGCTTGGCACTATCATTCCCAGTGTGCTGGAAACCTTTAACTGACCGATGAAGTGCTACATCCAGATTTCGGATTGTGAGTGCATATACATATAACATAACATGTTGTTACCAACATAAAATTTGCACCAGTGTCTGGTTTTCCTAATGTAATTAGAGTGTAGCAGCTGTGTGTTGCGACATACGTGACCTGGTGGTGATGAACACACATGTACTGTGCAAGGCATGCATGGGCTCTACTGAGAAAAGAAGAGTGTTCTTGGCATCATGGACCATAAGGTACATACTAATTCAGCGTGAGCAGGAACACTCAATAAAACTGAATAAAAAAAATTCAAGTGACAATGAAATACCAAGAAGGCAGATTCACCAGTGTTTGTGTGTCAGCGTTTATCCCTCCAGATCAGGGAATTTCCAGTTCCATTGTCTCAAAACACCACTCACATCTATAGTTATTCCCAGTTTCAAATAAAAACTAACAGCGCCTGATCCCTGGTGGGGGAGGGGGGTCATGTAGTATGTATCATGATCGTGTCTGAGAGAATAAAAGTAAAAAAAAAAAAACACTAACTTTTACAAATACTATAAATTTACACTGGCTGTTACAGACGCAAATCAAATGTATGTTTTTATTGTATAATATTAACAATATGAGTAACTCACTACTTAAAACAGTAAATTTGCAAGGTAGCTGGCATCAAACCAGCCACCTCTTGATTATTAGTCAGCAAATCTTACCACTGAACCACAGAAGCAGATGTATTATCCTTGTACCTTTTGTGAAAATGTTTATATGATATTTGGACTTCAGCCTTCACACATTATACAGCTCATGTCTACATTTTGTCATTTATTACTAGAACATTAAAACGTTTCTGTTTTAACAATGTGTTTACATAGATTCTTGTAGACATGGAACACACATGAAATGTATGTATTTCAAATGACGATCTATTATTTACCCTTTATAACTCCAAGATAAACACTGAGCACTGAGAACCTTCTTTGTGAATTGAGCTGCGGCGGTAGGTTGGCGGTTTTGGGATACCAGGCTACTTGCTTCTTGTGTTGATTGACACATTTACAAGACAAAAGATGCTGACGGAGAGGTGCAAAGGGATTTAAGGTGGACCAGGATTATGAGTTTTTTCATAGGCTTTGGTAATTCTAGTGTTAATGCATTCATATTGCAATAAGGGCATTTAGAAAGAATGAAGCTGCTTTTGTTAACTGTAAGCAGTTACATTCTAATACCATACAAGTTTTGCCGGTGTAATGGGCTAGAATTCAGTATTCTAAAGAAAATGACATTTCTGTTTGTTGCTTAGTGTAATGGGCTATAAATCAGTATTTAAAAAAAAGAAAAGGCAGAATTTCTGAAAGATTCTGCTACAGGTTATTGTTGATGGCTATCTACAGGACATGAATATTTACCTGCCATGCTAAATAGTCAGACTGCTTTGCTTAAGTATCTCATCCACACACAATGTGGTGATACAGAACTGTCTGCTTCCTTTGAAAATTAACGAGTTCTCGGGTCATTGGTTTCTAATCAAGTACTTTTTGATAGCTGGGCACAATACCATTGTTGAACCAAAGTAAATGTGTTTACACTATTTGTTCTGGAGGAGGAAATTGGCTTGCACCATTGTTTCACTGATTGCCATGTTGATCTATGCTGACACTGAAGCATTTATATATTTCTGGTAAAAGGAGAATAAAGCAGAACAGAGAAGTATGGTCTGAGACTTAGGACTGCTGCCTGTTTCTTTTATGCTTTTCACCATATCGCTGTGGCTACACCCTATAGCAACAGTGGCTTGTATCTGGCCCAGGTTCCTCTAGACCTGAGGCTGGTAACACCAAGAAAAGACTGATATTCTTTAGGACTGCGCTGACATAATTCAGCATAAAAAGGCATCTCCAATAATAGATGCCATTTGCAGATCAAAACCAGAGAGCGTAGATGTGTTTTTGTCCTCCTCTTGTTACATGCCAGTGACTAGCGATCTGCTTTGTCACCAGAGACTGGACCTTTTTTTTATTATTTTTTTCCATCTGAGGCATGGTGTGGCTGGAGCTCACGCCTATTTCAACAGCAGAAATAAGTTGCCACTCAACATATTTCTGGTTGCTGCTGACACACGCACTTAGGCTACCAAATAAAGGTTTTTTGCATGCCTCTAATTCAGAGATGAGATAGCGGCATCATGTAGGAGCTGCTCAACCAGCCAATAAAGTCCTGCAGCATCGTGATTGCATATGTATGACCAGGGCCAGACTGGGAAGCTTATTCAGGCCGGGAATCCCAAGTCTAACCCAGGCTACACAATATACATTAGTTTTCTTATACAGGCACATTTTATGTTGAAATTTTTTTTTTTTTTGAATGAGGAGACAGTAGATTCAGCTTTTACACATACATTTCATTATAAAATATTAGTCTCAAGACAACTTCTGATAAAGTGTGGAACAACACCACTTCATAAATAAACAAACCACATAGTTCCATAATATTTATATCAAAACAAATATGCAAAAAGCACTGAACCACAAAAAGTAGTTGTCAGTGGAATCCACAGTGCATAAATTATGTTTTCAATTTCTGGAGTCTGGAATCTACACAGCCGAGCCGCTGTCTGCGTCTGGATGATAATACTGAATACTCTTCCACAAAGTTTGAAGTGCTGTTCAGAAAAGACCAGTTTGAATTACTTCAAAAACAAAAGACACAAAAAATGTCTCAGTGCCATAGGATTCTGTCAAGTATTTTTTAAAGAATGCACTTATTAAACAAAAAACCATGAACCATTTTGTGTAGCCTATTCAGTTACTCTCTTATCATAGTGCTATGGTTTAACTGTCAGAGCGCGAGAGACACACTTTAAAAATATTAAAATAAAGTAAAAACAAGAAATATTCATTAACAAACTTATTAACAACAGGTACATTTAAAAACACTCAAATCATTCCACTCATATATGTGTTTCATTAATAAAACAAATAAAATAAAACATTTTCAGTAGCCTATTCAGTCACTTTGAGGGAAAAATGAAAAAAAAATGTTAAAAATGTGATCATATGCTAAACTTCATTAAAATTTGAAACAAAAATAAAACTAAATAAATACACTGTAACAAATACTGAAATCCATACAACATCCAAATATAATTCAAAGTATATTATAAACTTTTAAACAATCTTCATATATAACTTTAATCACAAAAGCACCAGACGTACTCACCTCTCATCATAGCGCTCCTGTTTAACTGTCAGAGTGTGAGACGCACAAAAAGTCAAAACTTGACTTGAACAAAAGCAAGAAACCATCCACCCAGAAACCAGAAAAGAAACCCTCCAACGTTAAACCAAAAGGATTTGTGTCCACTACAGAGTAATAACACCTGCTCATTTTCCAGTATAATAACATAATATAATTTCACCATTAGTTTATTTCACTGATTACTCTGAATGCCAGGCCAGGCAGCAGGCCACTGGGAAAGCTCCCACTGATTGTAAACGTCAGTCCGGCTCTGTGTATAAGGCTGATTAGCTTGGTCCATATATGGTTGTTTCAGGGTGGAACCAGGCATAGTCTGAGGTGTGTTCATGAAAGCACATTTCCAAGATAATTGTGATTTACAAGGGGAATATTGTGTAGAAATGTTTGTATGCCTGGTTAATAAACCTGATTTTCTTTTTTGTATACGCATGTATTTGTTTTTTGGTGTATGTATATGCTCAAAATCATGTAAAGTTTTATAAAGGAAGCACCAGTTATGTGAAGTTCTTAGGCATTCTTTTTTTGTTGTGTCATACTATGCACAATCCATAATCCCCACGTTCCATCCATCAATCCATTTTCCAACCCGTTGAATCCGAACACAGGGGTCTTCTGGAGCCAATCCCAGCCAACAAGGCAGGAACCAATCCTGGGCAGTGTGCCAACCCACTGCAGGACACACACAAACACACTCACGCACCAAGCACACACTACTAGGGCCAATTTAGAATCACCAATCCACCTAACCGGCATGTATTTGGACTGTGGGAGGAAACCCACGCAGACACAGGGAGAACATGCAAACTCCACGCAGGGAGGACCCGGGAAGCGAACCCGGGTCTCCTATCTGCAAGGCAGAGGCGCTACCACTGCGCCACCGTGCCGCCCATCCCCACGTTCCTTCTTTACTAAATTATTACTAAATAATTGTATGGTGTCCCGGAGGACTAAGATTAAAATATAACCCAGGCCTCTGCTTTTCATGAGGCCTCTGTGTGATTATTGAAATAGAAGTTACAAAGTTTCCCAGTGGCCTTGTTTGTATTTAATCAGCTCATTAACAAGCTATAACAGGTACTCTATCCCAGAGGACATCAGTCCCCTATGTCTGTGTCTCCTCATTCGAATATCTTCAATAAAGACCTTGATGATGGTTCATGTTTTATTTCAATGGTTTTATTGGCGCTGCGATCGGGGTTCAAGGAGGTTACCTCCCTTCCTTTGGTGAATGTATATCCAAATTAGTTTCACCTAAGCCTTAGGGGCTTGCCTCCTCTGTGATTGGTTCTCTTCAGTGCACCAGTAGGTAAACAGAATAAAAACAGGAGGAAAGGTAAAAAAGCTAATGCGAATAACAGAAGATAAGTAACACAAGAAGAGTAATAGAAGATAAGTTGAAGAAAGGATTGGTGTTGACATAAAAATGGGTTGCCAAAGAAGGACATTAATCTCGATCAAAGGAAAAGGAGGGCAACAGTAAATATAAAAAAGGAGAGAAGAAAAAGGTGTTGAAAGTGAAATGCAATGAAAAAGTGTAAATAATGGAGAGTCACTAATCAGACAGGGTGCTCTGCGGTCAGTGTCTTACAGCTTTTTCTTGCAGCTTTATCAATAAGTTCTCTTTAAAAAGATTACTAAGTAAACCTGCAAATCACCTGACACATGCTCCCAGGTCATGAGTGGTCTACAGACCACACTTTGAGAAGCACTGGGTTATGTATTGATTTATAGTTGTATTTCCAAAGAATTTAGGTACCAAACCGCCAAATTGCAGAGATGGCGTTATCAGCATCTAACACACTAGTTCAGCTATAAGTTAAATGTTAACATGCACACTGAGGCTGGGGTCTAAGGATTACAAAAGTTAATGAGAAACGTAAGAATCGGAGAAAATTGGTGTAGCAGAGGGCTAAACATTAAGCTCACCATGCAAGACAAGAAAGGGTCAGCTGAAAATCTTGCTCATTCAATGTTCAGAGGTAGCAACCATCTTCTAGGAATGATTTAACTGATATTTCGGATCACCTCTGGATCCTACTTCCATAAATTATACTGGAAAGAAAATGGTTAGATTTTCTAAATTATTCAGCACAGAATTTTCAATCAGTTGATAGTGATGATCCTCAATTTTTTTTTGTTATTATAACATAAAATAATATTCCAAAACTCATGGAGGTAGAGCCAGTCCTGTCAGAATCAGTATACAGCAGGTGCCATCTTTGGATAAGGTGCCATTTCATTGCAGGGCCCACTGATGTGTTCACCCACACAAGAGAAATTTAAAATTGGCAATTACCCTGAGCTGTAAGTCTTTAGGGAGGTGATCCCATGATGAAATGGGGAAAAAATGCAAACTCTGTATAGACAATGACCACGTAAGATATTTGAGGGCTTGAGCTCCATGCAGCAACAGTGCTTAACAGTGCACTGCCATGCCAGCCCAGTGTTACTGTTGTCACTCTTATTATTTGGTGGGGACAGCTAATGGATGGATGATTGAATACTGCATACAGTATATTGTATTAAAAAATTGTTTTTCTTAGCCAATAACAATTAAAGAATAAAATAACAGCTATGAATGCTTATGTTTAAAATGTGTGATTATTTAGAATTCCGTCACAGTATTTTTCTAAAGCTGTGTAGCCATGTGGCCTTCCTTCTCCTTTCTATGGCATTTCATTTTAATAATAAAGCTCTTTATTTTGTTAATTTCTCTAAATATAGATTAAAAAACAACTTTTGATTGAAAGTAAAAACCCAGGGAGCGTGTCTTTTTTGGGGCATCATTTTGCGCATCACCGTTCATCTCTGCACTCCATGCTGATTAATTAATAAGCATCTTTGACACACTGAGTACAGCCTCTAGGGAGTCAAATGAACAAGCATTTCCTTTAATTTAAAATATTATTCTAATGTGACAACTTTCTTTTTATTCCTCATTTTGTATCTCTATTCGCTGCTCTAAAATGCTGCCTTACTTTAGCTGTATTATTTCTAGCACATTTTAATTTAGAGTTGGCAAAGTAGACAGCATGGGCCACTCTGGCTACATGTCCAGTAGGGTTATTCCCATGTTTCATATTAAAGTGACATTCTGTACTGAGAATTTGTGTGTTTAACCCTTTGTGTGTAATTTGTGTGAGTCTGAGTGGACTGACATCACTTCTATTAGCAGACTAGGTCTTGTGTTTGTTTCCTATTGGAATTGTCATCAGCATCTCAGCAGCCAAAACCTGGAGAAAATGTTATCATAAAACAGATTTGTATGGATGGATGGAAAAGCTCCAAGACGATTGACTTGGGAGTCCCAGTTTGCCTAGATAACGTGTGTTTATGAGGGATGCAGATGTCCATCCTGCCTTAAGCCTATTGATATGAGCAGAAAGTCATCACCAGAAAAGAGTGAGTCTAGAAAATAGAGCAAGGTTCTGCAGTGTTACCACCTGTTGTCTAACTTACAGCCATTCTGTCTTTAAAAACCTTCTTTAATGGATCACCAGCAGACCACAGAATTGTAGCTTTGGTTTTGAGGCTGGTAACCCATCATTTGTAAAATTGTAATAAATAATGAAGATCTACCACTTCAAGTGGTCATTCCAAAATGTGTGTCGGAAGAGCTGAGTGCATTTGTTACATTGTTAGGGACTGAAGATGTTCAGGGAGTAAACATGTATAGAAAAATAATTTTAAAGACACACATCCCATTCAGGAGGAAGAACACCAGCAAATGGATGGATAGCTAGATAGACAGACACTGTTTCAGAAGGCACAATGAAAGATGGAATTACTTAACCAAATTTTTAATGTGCAATACAAAACACGTGAACTAGAAGAGGAGTACAATCAAATTGTTTAATATAACATTTAAACTATTTGTTTAAATGAATGTTTCTGACATTGGTTTTCATTGTATGCTGACACAAAGGCAAGCTGTAAAAACTGAGTGCTTTGTGAGGCATGAGATGGCTGGCAATGAGCTTCATCTGCCATGCATGCCCAGCCATAGACTTTACAGCTAACACATAATACTGTTAGAACATCGACAATCTGTCAGTCTTCTCTTTTGTATGACACTCTGACACACACACGAGCACTCATGTTAGAACAATCCAGACGAGAACAAGCCATTCAGCCCAACAAAGCTCACCAGTCCTATCCAGTCCCTAAAGTCCTGTTGTATACCACACTACTTGGCAGCTTATTCCATGTGTCTAAAAAAACTTCTGATGTTTGTGTGAAATTTACCCTTAACAAGTATCCAACTGTGTCTCCATATTCCTGACAAACTCATTTTAAAATAACAGTCTCAATCCACTGTATTAATTCACTTCATAATTTTAATCACTTCAATGTCTCCTCTTAATCTTCTTTTGCTCAAATTAAAAAGGCTCATGAAATCAGTTTGGAGTAGTGAATTAATTTAACTGTCACAGACCTGAGATGTGGAAGGAAACCCACCTAAAGGATCTGGAAGACTGCAACACCAATCACTGTGCCACTTTACCACTCATGATAAAATTAAAGTTCAGATACTGCAAAGTAACTTACTAACACTTTTTTGTGTTGTTCAAAATTTCTTAGATATTTTTTGTCTTTAATCTATTTCCTGTTCTATTTCAATTCCTAATCCATATTTCCATGCCTTTGTCATAGTGTTATAGAATTTTCACAGGAAAATCACAAACTAAGGAAACAGAACATCATTTTATGAGAGTAAGGAAGTCATGTTCTAATCTAGTTAATCCAGACAGGAGTTGGGGGGTCGAGCCAATCTCAGCTAGCATCGCAAGCACGGCAGGAACAAACCCTGAAGCTCACCAGTCCTATCCACTTAATTCTTCTGAATAGGACACCAGTCCACTGCAGGGCATGCACACCCTCACACCAAACACACACACACAGGCCAACATAACATCGCCAATTCACCTAACCTGTGAGTCTTTGAACAGTGGGAGGAAATGCACACAGACACAGGGAAAACATGCCAACTCCACACAGGGAGGGCCCAGGATATAAACCCTGGTCCTCTTACCGTGAGGCAAGAACGTCACCACTGCGCCATTCAAAAGTAAGGATATCTATTCATAAATTAAACAGCCTATTTCTATCAAGTAGGTGTCCTTTAAGAAAATGGCATTACACCCAGAGCTGATCTTTATCTTGCTCCTGCTGCACCTGCTAAGTTGTAAGTTTACCCTCGTGACCCTCTGTTGCACCCAGTCATTGACCCCCTGTGATCCCATGACCATCTGTTACACAGAGCATGTTCAGAAAATGGATTAATGGATTGTTTGGTAGAACTGAGTGCTGTACCTGTTATGCAACCCACCTGTAGCTACAAGAGCATAGCTGTGAAACAGATGTGTGTGGGCTTTGTAAGCTGCCATGATGAATATTTCCGGAAGGTGAAAGTAATTTGGTTGGCGCATGCTTCTGTGCTGCCACTCCAAACCCCTCTGCTTAGAGACTAAATGAACACTCACTTAGCTGCGGACTGTGACACATCGTATACATTCCAAGACTCATTCAAAATGTGCCAGCCTCATGTAATAAACACATATTTTTTAGATCTATGGGTATCCATCCATCCATTTTCTAACCCGCTGAATCCGAATACAGGGTCACGGGGTCTGCTGGAGCCAATCCCAGCCAACACAGGGCACAAGGCAGGAACCAATCCAGGGCAGGGTGCCAACCCACCGCTGGACACACACCAAGCACACACTAGGGCCAATTTAGAATCGCCAATCCACCTAACCTGCTTGTCTTTGGATTGTGGGAGGAAACCCAGGCAGACATGGGGAGAACATCCAAACTCCACGCAGGGAGGACCCGGGAAGCAAACCTGGGTCTCCTAACTGCGAGGCAGCAGCGCTACCACTGCGCCACCGTGCCGCCCTCTATGGGTATTCTTCATTTTTAATTATAACAAAAAATTTCCTTTTAATTTTAATTTAATATGAATATGCTTCAAAAAGCAATCAAAAAGATCTCTGCATTCAACCTCATGCAACAAAGAGAACAATGTAGGCTGAGTTGATCAGATTTTTAAAATCATAGCATTGTTTTTAGAAGTTAAAAATTAACAACGCTGTAGATGAATGATGTATGTATCATATCTTTACATGAATTCAAGGTGGAGTGGTTTATTGAACCTTTCCATTGACTACAGTGAATGTTGTAAGAAGGAAACTATTAATTTTATAAGTGGCCTTTGTTTCAGTCTATTGATGAATGAACATTTCGATTTAAAGTTAGCAGGGTCAGGGTAGACATTAATGAAAAGTTTTAAAGGAAATGGCAGTTTTTGATCAGAAAAAATAGTTTGACCCAAGAATCTCAGTTGACACCAACGAAGTGAAAGTGAGTACGTCTATAAGAGATGCTCCTATTCAGCCAACAGCAGATTCCGCCATTAGGCCTGTTCATACAAGCATCGGGTCATCAAAACCCAAACCAAGAAATACTAAGCCTGGAAAGCAGAGGCAGATTCTGCAGGACTGTTGACTGTTGTCTGACATATGGCAATTCTGTCTTCAATGAACTCTTTTATTGGAGCCCCAACAGAGCACAACCACTTATAATTATTGCAGCTTTATACTGAAGTATAAACTATTTACTCAAAGCATCATGATGCTCCAACATTGATGGACTGAAAGCCAGAAGTCTACGTGACCATCATCATCAAATCCTTCCATGAAAACCCTAAATACAAAGAGGACTGTTTGATTTATGTTAGGTAGATTGTCCAGAGGGGACTGGGTGGTCTCTTGATCTGGAATCCCTGCAGATTTTATTTTTTTTTCTCCAGCCGTCTGGAGTTTTTTTGTTTTTTCTGTCCACCCTGGCCATCGGACCTTACTTATTCTATGTTAATTAATGTTGACTTATTTTATTTTTTACTGTGTCTTTTATTTTTCTATTCTTCATTTTGTAAAGCACTTTGAGCTACATTTTTTGTATGAAAATGTGCTATATAAATAAATGTTGTTGTTGTTGTTATTGAGTATCCATAAGTATCAACTTTTTAAAAATAGTTTGGTTTAGATTGTTTAGCACTGAAACTGTTAGTGGTGCAAAAATGTATAGAAAAATAATTTAAAAAGATGGGCACCCAGTTTAAATGGAAGGGTCAGGAGGCATAATGAAAGATGATAGACTTACCCAATGTTCATTCAAAGGTTATATGAAATAAATAAACTAGAAGGGCAAAGTAAAAACAAGTATTGTTTGAGTGAACGGTGTAAAGTAATCAGTATTTCTGAAGTCATTATTGAAACAAAAATCCACCTTAGTAAAAGGATAAGTATTTGCCTATGTGTCTGTCTCATTGCTATGTATCTGTCACTTAAAAAGATGGCACATCGCAAACATTTCTAATAAAAAAATGCATTGCATTATTCATTCCAACAGATGACACAACACAAACATTAACACTGCTTTTGCAAATCCATTACCAATGGCATATAACTGAGATATATGCATTGCATGGTGCGCTGGAAATGTTAATGCCGAGGTCTATGTTGATTACTCAGATTTCAACATGCCCTAGACAGGTAACACAGCTAGTTAAAGCAATAAAACTAATAAAGCCTAGGCTGTCAGGAAATTTAAAATGCACAAAACCATGGAAAGGCATCAAAAAGCCTTCCAGTGACCAGGCTGAATTTTGCAAGGGAGGGAGTTAAATTTTCATGAGTGATTCTTGCTTTGATTTTTTAAAAATGTAAAACATAAATAAAATGGGACCTAATGGTAGCTGACTGGTTTTGCAGCCACCTCATAGCTCCAGTGGTCTGGGTTCAGGAATTATTATGGTTCATATGGTGTTATTTTGCTTGGAGCCCACATGTTCTCCAGCTCCTGCCATTTCTTTCACCATCCCAAACACTTACAGGTCATGCGACAATAAACTGGCACGAGATCACCGAGTGTGAGTGTAGCCCATGGTGGACTGTTGTCCCATCTGCACTGAATTGTGATTATGACTACTGCAATAGGATTTAAATGCTGATTATTCTGTAAGGGTATAAAGAACTTCATTAAATTAAAAAAAAAACAAAAAATAAAAAAATCATTCAAGCATGAGAAATAATTAAAAATCTTATTAAAACCAAATGGTTAGGGACATAACTGAAAAGTCTAACTCAAACTGTATGTCATCCACAAATAAAAATAACACTACAACAATGTAGTATATCATGCTATATAATATATTTAATTTATTCATTGCCCTCTAAATGAAAGCGGTGATTTTCTCCTTCTCCTTGGCACCTGCTTATTTTCAGTTCCATCCTAGTCTCTCAAGCAGGGCTGTCTGTCTCCCGCAAAGAATAACGAATGCAGTTAACGTTGCTAATACCTTTTCTAAAAGCTTCTATTAACTTTCCTCTTATCCTTCTTCCCATGAGGCTGTAGCAGTTTAGTTTTATAAGTCTATTTTGACAAAGTTCCGACTCACTCATCTATGCAAAAAAGAGTAAAGGCTGTAAAACTGATTCCCAGGGCATTTGAAGAGCACTTGCATACAAAAATTATTACAATGCAGGGTTGGGTTGCCAGTCCTTCTAAGATTCTGAATGTTAAGCACATGGCCCATTTTATGCTAGCTAAGAACTTTGATCATTTGATCATCTTTGAACTTGATCATTGTTGCCTTTTGTTATGTAATTATTATATATTTTCTGTCCATTTTGTACACTTCTTATATCTGGATCTACCTTTTTAAAAAGCTGTTAAATTATTATGGTGTTTCACCACACCATTTCTTTACTGTATATTACATGTCCATCCATCCATGGTTAGCACTTCTGCCTTACCAATCCAGCTGGGTTCGTACATATTTTTTGCATGTATGCAGTTTGCATGTTCTTCCTATTTCTGTGTGGGTTTATTTTTCTCAGTACCCTGGTTTGCCCTCCATATCCCCAAAGGCTTTCAGATTAGGCTAGATGGCAACTCTAGAGCATAAGAAATTTGACAACTGCAAGGAGACTAATTGATCATTCATCAATTCAGTTCATCAATCATCTGTCCAAAACTTAACAAAACAGGCTGAGCCCAGATGTGTGCCATAAATGTTTACAACTTGGTCACACACCCATGCATTGTCTGTTCAGGACAGATATGTTACGGTCACCAGCATGTTGTAGTGATTACTGTTTACAGTTTCTGCACCAGTTTCCGCTCATGCGATACAAAAGTTACATTACATCTTAGGTCTTTTCATCTGGCCTATATATGAGCTTAAGTCAATAATCATCCACCCTTTGGTGATAATTTTGTTTGGGATGGCTGTACAGATTTCCTTGTGCACATATGGAAACATGGTGTGTCATGGTCACAGTGGTGAAATTTTGACATTGGTTAGTCAGTTTCTCTTGTTGTAGACAGGTCTCCTATGCACCAAAGAGGAAGAGCTAGCAGTGATCCACTTTATGTGGACTGAAGGCTTACCAGTACTATGGGCAAAACTATACAAAAGGCTTTCTGAACAATATGGACACACTACAGTGTCTTTATAATTAGATTAAGAAGTTCAAAAATGGTTGGAAGAGTGTTAAGCACAAACAAGGAGGGGGAACGCTATGGAAGATTTATTTAATATATTATAATCTTTTACAATTTATTACAATTGGAAATAAATATATATACAGTGTCACGCACAAGTGCATCGCGAACAGTTGAAGGACCGGACACGCAGAGCGATGAGACCATCGGGGGACGAAAACAGTGTACTAACCTCTCTCGCCCTTTCTCCCTCAGAAAAGACGAAGCAACGCCACCATAACATCGCCCGGAGTAAATGACAGTCTCCACTTCCGGGTTCCTTTCTTCCCTCTGGTCCCCCAAAGATGACGTCACACTCCCATCCACCACCACGTCTACCCAGCAGCCATAACGTTTAATTTCCAATCCAGCCCTTTATATTGTCCCTCCAAATCCGCCATCTTTGTCTTTTGTTACCTCATGCAATTTCTTTGTTTGAGAAGAAGACCTGTGTTTTTTTTTTATTTTTGTTACAGTATACGGGGCATCAAAACCCCAAACCTTGATACGAGTTGGTTCGTTATTTCACAACAGTTAAAATTCCATTACAACAAACTGCCAGGGACCTAAAAAATATTTTGTTGTAATGAAAATTTTGAAGTAATGAGATTCTGTATTTGTCACTATAGTGCTTTCTTTCACTTGCGCCCAGGTGTTTGCAATCATTTCAATAGCTTCTTTCGTTTTAATTTTAATCTCCCTCTGTCTACAAGTTATGCTGACGAGAATTTTTCTCAGCATTTCCTTGCGATAATACACTTTCAGGGTGCGAATGATGCCCAAATCCAATGGCTTAACACTGCTGTGCAATTGGGTGGGAGGAATTCAACGCAAAGATGATCTAAATTTGGAAGCATGTTGTGGGCAGCACAGTTATCAATCAAAAGCCAAATCATCCTTTTCTTCTTCTTCTTCTTCATATTGTGAGGTTTCTGAACTCTTTTGGGAAACAGGAATGACACGTTGAAGTGCATCCCCAAGTGCGATTTCCATGTTTGTGGAAATTGTTTGTCCATTGCCAGGGCAGGGCAACAGCAGGCTCACAGCGGTGCAGTGAAGCACCACAGAAGCAAATCCTAAAAGATCGTGGATGTGCTATAAGTCCTTGTCTTGCACCCAAAAACACGAGGCTGAGTCTCAGTACTTTAGCAAAACCAGCTTTTTTCAGCTTGAAACAGGAACAGCACGGTTATTTATTGTAGTGTGATCTGCCACTCTGCTATACACAGACACAGCAGTCAGGCAGGGCCGTAGCCAGGTTGCTGGCCAAGAAATACAGTTATCTGCATTTACAATGTACCTTGCATCACCCATCGAGGTCTTTTCTGTTTGCTTCATCGGCAAGCCGCAGCACAGCTGTGAGCCTGCTGTTGCCCCAGCAATGGATAAACAGTCTTCCACAGGCGCAGTGATTGGACTTCGGGATGCTCAGGGCATGTTGTCCAGTTGGGGGAGGTCCCAAGAGAGTTTAGAAATATCACATTTTCTTGAATGAGTACCACATTAATAGGAATGTTTCTCAAACGCGCATCACTGAGCCACATAAAAACTGCTTTTTCGACGTCTTCAAATGCAGCAGCTCAAATATGTTTGCAACCTGAGATTTTTCTTCCTTTCTTGCTCGATCTTGTTGACAGTTTCAATGGCAAAATTCCAAATTCACTGGCAGCGTCTTTTTTCTTTTTGCCGAAATCGAGTGCCGCAAAAATGTTGTTTTTTTTTCTTCTAATATGAACTGTTATTGTTTTTTCGTGTCTGCCATTTCTATAGGAGGATGGCAATGAGTTAAATTCCAACGAATATTTTTCAAATGTTGATGAGCAATAAGCAAAAGGTATCACTGAAAACCACAGAAGACAAAAACAGCCAAAAAACAGTACAAGGAAAGTTCGAAGAAAGAAAAAAATTTACAGAGTTTCTGTTTGGGGATTGTTGTGCACAACTGAGCTGCAACCACAGAACTGACTGCCATTTGAATGATTCATTCAAGCATTTCAAAATCTTTTGGGCACTTCATTGTACTGAAAGTATTCGTAGTAACGAGATTTCTATAGACTTGTGTCACATGGGGAAACTGTCGGGACCATAAAAATACTTTGTTGTAATGAAAATTTCATTGTAAAGATATTCGTTGTAACGGAATTTTACCTGTGTGTGTATATATATATATATATATATATATATATATATATATATATATATATATATATATATATATATATATATACTAGCAAAATACCAGCTTAGAGTGGAAGTAGTGTGTTAAAGAAGCAATGAAAAGAAAAGGAAACATTTTGAAAATAACGTAACATGATTATCAATGTAATTGTTTTGTCACTGTTGTGAGTGATGAGTGTTGCTGTCATATATATATATATATATATATATATATAAATATATATATATATATATATATAAATATATATATATATTTACACACACACACATAAACATATATATATACATATCTATACATACACACATACATACATACACACACATATATACACACAAATACATATATATATACACATACACACACACATATATATACATATACATACATATCTACATATATACACACACACAGCTATTTCGTATCAGTGCAATACGCTGTTTGTTAAAACGGATAACTCCCGCTCTTACGTGCAAGTCTGCGTGGATATTATGAACTATCGTATTTGTTCAAGTTCTATTTAAATTTTAAATAGAAGGAATTTTTATTTAGTCGACAGAAATATCTTTGGTAGGAATGGTAAAAACAGACAGGAATATTATTCCTGAATAAATCAACTCAAACCTTAAACAACTTATAATATTTTGCTCTCCATAAAAATATATCCTGTCTAAATTATACAAGTTAGAAATAAAGTAAACGTTAAAAGAACAAACATTCAAATTTCTTTACTCTTATGTAATTTTATATAAAAAATAAACTTAAAACTCCCAAAAGATTTTGCTCTTCATAAAATATATATCCTGTCAAAATTATACAAATTCAAATATGAACATGCTGCATAACAAAACCTGGAAATATAAATAAAATGTGTTCCTTTCAGCAATAACAAATCAAATCATTCAGTTGTCTTTGCTCATATGTCATTTTAGAGCTGGACGCCTGGCATCTTTTTTTGGCAACAAGTTCGTTTCTGTTTGCTGTGAGGTTCTGTGTTGTGGAGATTCTCAGGATGGATTGCAGGTGCTCATCAGTGAGGCGACTCCTGTGTGCTGTTTTGTTAGTCTTTATCACTGAGAAGAGCTTCTCACACAGATATGTGCTACCAAACATGCACAAGGTTCGAGCCGCATGTAAACAGACTTTTTTTGTTCTTCAAAGTCACCAAAGCACCGTGCAAACTCAGTGCGCTCAGTTTATCAGCAAAGTGCGTATTTTGGGAACTCCGTAGTGACGACTTGGTTTAACATTACTTGGCAACAGGAAAGTGGGGCAAGTTGCACTGGTGCATTTGTGTCTCCCATAAAAGCAGCTTCACTTGAAATCACTTTGTGATTGTGCATGGGTAAAAACGTCCGCTGAAGTGTCAGATTCTTATTTAATTCTTCTGCTTTCTGTATCTTCTGCATTGCATTCAGTTCTTTCAGGTTACCCTGATGTTTTGTCTCATAGTGCCGTCTTAGATTAAATTCTGTAATTACAGCCACATTAGCTCCACAAATGAGACACACAGGTTCAGTAAACATATACTCAGCCTCCCATCGGTTTTTAAAGGCTCTATTTTCAGAATCAACTTTTCTCTTCAGCATCGTGTGAGCTAGCCGCCAATAACTTGCAGCATCATAAGCTAGACTTGATTAACGCGGTAAGTGTTCGGCAAGGCAGCTGAAGCGCTGCATTATGGGATCTGTAGTTTATTGTGTTACCAGCACTTCATATACCCGGGCCATTAATAACAATAATCTATACTAATAAACGGCAAAGCCCTCACTGACTCACTCACTGACTGACTGACTGACTCATCACTAATTCTCCAACTTCCCGTGTAGGTAGAAGGCTGAAATTTGGTAGGGTTATTCCTTACAGCTTCCTTACAAAAGTTGGGCAGGTATATATATATATATATATATATATATACATATCGAAATTTTACGCGTAATGGTCATAACTGGAAGCTGTTTTTCTCCATTTACTGTAATGGAGATGAGCTTCAAACCCGTGGGGGCGGAGTTTCATGTGACATCATCACGCCTTCCACGTAATCACACAGTACGTAGAAAACCAGGAAGAGGCCCAAAAAGCGCTGAAGAAAACATGCATTATATAATTGAGAAGGCAGCGAAACAATAAGAAGCGGCGAGTGACATATACAACCATATTCATGAGTTCTGCTACTTGAAACAAAGCACGATGTAAACCTACACTTTAAATTAAGTTCATAGACAGGCTGCCGCTGGCGTTTGTAATTTAGTGCCTACCCATATAAGGCCGTCCGTCAGCGGCAATCCAATAGCAAACTGCCACGGGTAAATATTCACGGGTGAAGGACTGTGCTTATGCAGAGGAAGATGAGATGGTCAGGGTGGTGTTTGGCACAAACTCAGCGAAACTGCGAGAGAAAGTTTTAAGTGCCAGGACTAAGGTAACATTAAATACAGCCATGGACATAGCACGACATGGCACCAGCACAGCTGGGAAACTTCGATGCATGTACACCGAGCGCTCACGGAACTGACGCAGTGCACAGACAAAAGCAACAGTTCCAAAGAGCTGAACAAAACGAATTACACAATTGAAAAGGCAGCAAAAAAATATGAAGCGTCTGATAGATACAGGCATATTCATAAATGCAGCTACTGTGGAAACAAAGCACACGGTGGAAAAAGTCAATGTCCCGCTAAAGGAAGACAGTGTAAAAAAAAAAAGCCGTGCATGCAGTGTGTCAGGTCTCAGATAAAGAAGAAGACGAGCTGTTTATTGATGCAGTAAGAAACGAATCGATGAATGAAACCTGTCATCTTTACAACGATTGACAAACACGGAATGTAACTTGAACACAACACATCCTACAAATACAACCTGATTGAAAGAAATAATGATAATCAAATCGTTGATGACAGCAACACTCAGTAAAACTCACAAAACAAATACTGTATATTGACAGTCATGTTACGTTATTTTTAAAATGTTCCCTTTTCTTTTTCATAGCTTCTTTAACACACTACGTCTCCTCTGCGATATGCGGGTATATATATATATGTATATATATACCCCGATCTACATACTCGAATAATGGATACTTTATTCGCCATCAATGATTGTTTTGGTAAAGCCATACTCAGTGTATTCATTAGATGAACGGTAAAAAGTAAGAGCGAGGGGAGGATGACTTATTGAGGCATGCAGGCTGTAGTGCGTCAACTCTATCTGAATTGCGATCACATTTGAAAAATATATCTTTTCAAGTTCTATTTAGTCCATATGTGTCAAACTCAAGGGCGCGGGCCACATCCGCCCGCGTAATTATATCCGCCCGCAGATCATTTTATATACTGTATTATTGTTATTAATGGCCCGGGTATATGAAGCGCTGGTAACACAATAAACTACAGATCCCATAATGCAGCGCTTCAGCTGCCTTGCCGAACACTTACCGCGTTAATCAAGTCTAGCTTATGATGCTGCAAGTTATTGCGAAGCTAGCTCACACGATGCTGAAGAGAAAAGTTGATTCTGAAAATAGAGCCTTTAAAAACCGATGGGAGGCTGAGTATATGTTTACTGAACCCGTGTGTCTCATTTGTGGAGCTAATGTGGCTGTAATTACAGAATTTAATCTAAGACGGCACTATGAGACAAAACATCAGGGTAACCTGAAAGACCTGAATGCAATGCAGAAGATACAGAAAGCAGAAGAATTAAATAAGAATCTGACACTTCAGCGGACGTTTTTACCCGTGCACAATCACAAAGTGATTTCAAGTAAAGCTGCTTTTATGGGAGACACAAATGCACCAGTGCAACTTGCCCCACTTTCCCTGTTGCCAAGTAATGTTGAACCAAGTCGTCACTACGGTGTTCCCAAATACGCACTTTGCTGATAAACTGAGCGCACTGAGTTTGCACGGCGCTTTGGTGACTTTGAAGAACAAAAAAAGTCCGTCTACATGCGGCTCGAACCTTGTGCATGTTTGGTAGCACATATCTGTGTGAGAAGCTCTTCTCAGTGATAAAGACTAACAAAACAGCACACAGGAGTCGCCTCACTGATGAGCACCTGCAATCCATCCTGAGAATCTCCACAACACAGAACCTCACACCAAACATAAACGAACTTGTTGCCAAAAAGATGCCAGGCGTCCAGCTCTAAAATGACATATGAGCAAAGACAACTGAATGATTTGATTTGTTATTGCTGAAAGGAACACATTTTATTTATATTTCCAGGTTTTGTTATGCAGCATGTTCATATTTGAATTTGTATAATTTTGACAGGATATATTTTTATGGAGAGCAAAATCTTTTGGGATATTTAAAATCTAAGTTTATTTTTTATATAAAATTACATAAGAGTAAAGAAATTTGAATGTTTGTTCTTTTAACGTTTACTTTATTTCTAACTTGTATAATTTAGACAGGATATATTTTTATAGAGAGCAAAATATTATAAGTTGTTTAAGGTTTGAGTTGATTTATTCAGGAATAATATTCCTGTCTGTTTTTACCATTCCTACCAAAGATATTTCTGTCGACTAAATAAAAATTCCTTCTATTTAAAATTTAAATAGAACTTGAACAAATACAATAGTTCATAATATCCACGCAGACTTGCACGTAAGAGCGGGAGTTATCCGTTTTAACAAGCAGCGTATTGCACTGATACGAAATAGCTGTGTGTGTGTATATATGTAGATATGTATGTATATGTATATATATGTTTATATATGTGTGTATGTATATGTATGTGTATATATGTAGATATATATATGTATGTATATATGTGTGTGTGCATATATATGTGTATATGTATAAATATGTATATATATATATGTTTATGTGTGTGTGTAAATATATATATATATATATATATATATATATGACAGCAACACTCATCACTCACAACAGTGACAAAACAATTACATTGATAATCATGTTACGTTATTTTCAAAATGTTTCCTTTTCTTTTTCATTGCTTCTTTAACACACTACTTCTCCGCTGCGAAGCGCAGGTATTTTGCTAGTACAGTATATAAAATGATCTCGCGGCCCTTGAGTTTGACACATATGGACTAAATAGAACTTGAAAAGATATATTTTTTCAAATGTGATCGCGCAATTCAGATAGAGTTGACACGCACTACAGCCTGCATGCCTCAATAAGTCATCCTCCTCGCTCTTACTTTTTACCGTTCATCTAATGAATACACTGAGTATGGCTTTACCAAAACAATCATTGATGGCAAATAAAGTATCCATTATTCGAGTATGTAGATCGGGGTATATATATACATATATATATACCCGCGTATCGCAGCGGAGACATAGTGTCTTAAAGAAGGTATGAAAAAGAAAAGGGAACATTTTAAAAATAACGTAACATGACTGTCAATATACAGTATTTGTTTTGTGAGTGTTACTGAGTGTTGCTGTCATCAAGGATTTGATTATCATTATTTCTTTCAATCAGGCTCGTATTTGTAGGATGTGTTGTGTTCAAGTTACATTCCGTGTTTGTAAAGATGACAGGTTTCATTCATCGATTCGTTTCTTACTGCATCAATAAACAGCTCGTCTTCTTCTTTATCTGAGACCCGACACACTGCATGCACAGGTTTTTTTTACACTGTCTTCCTTTAGAGGGACATTGACTTTTTCCACCGTGTGCTTTGTTTCCACAGTAGCTGCATTTATGAATATGCTTGTATGTATCAGACGCTTCATATTTTTTTGCTGCCTTTTCAATTGTGTAATTCGTTTTTGTTCAGCTCTTTGGAACTGTTGCTTTTGTCTGTGCACTGCGTCAGTTCACGTGAGCCGCTCGGTGTACATGCATCGAAGTTTCCCAGCTGTGCTGGTGCCATGTCATGCTATGTCCATGGCTGTATCTAATGTTACCGAAGTCCCGGCACTTAAAACTTTCTCTCGCAGTTTCGCTGAGTTTCTGCCAAACACCACCTTGACCATCTTATCTTCCTCTGCATAAGGACAGTCCTTCACCCGTGAATATTTACCTGTGGCAGTTTGCTATTGGATTGCCGCTGACGGACGGCCTTATATGGGTAGGCACTAAATTACAAACGCCAGCGCAGCCTGTCTATGAACTTAATTTAAAGTTTAGGTTTACATCGTGCTTTGTTTCCGAAGTAGCAGAACTCATGAATATGGTTGTATATGTCACTCGCTCGCTTCTTATTGTTTCGCTGCCTTCTGAATTATATAATGCATGTTTTCTTCAGCGCTTTTTGGGCCTCTTAATGGTTTTCTATGTACTGCGTGATTACGTGGAAGGCGTGATGATGTCACACAAAACTCCGCCCCCACGGGTTTCAAGCTCATCTCCATTACAGTAAATGGAGAAAAACAGCTTCCAGTTATGACCATTACGCGTAGAATTTCGATATGAAACCTGCCCAACTTTTGTAAGGAAGCTGTAAGGAATAACCCTACCAAATTTCAGCCTTCTACCTACACGGGAAGTTGGAGAATTAGTGATGAGTCAGTCAGTTAGTGAGTGAGTCAGTGAGGGCTTTGCCGTTTAATAGTATAGATATATATATATATATGTGTGTGTGTGTGTGTGTTTGCGTGTGTGTGTATGTATGAAGCCATAGCAGAAAAAATGATTAAACATAAGGAAAAGGACTGAAGACGTAAGAGGTCTATCTTAAGTAGAACATGCCATACAGAAGGAGGGGATAACATGATGGAACAGCCAATACACCTCTCCTATTAAGTGTTGCTAAGGTCAAAAGAACAATCCACAAAACACCCATCTTAGTGAAGTGATGTTCAAAACAATGGGAGAGTGGATAGGAGCCAGAATTAACTGGTGGCTTTAGTTGACTGGAGGAGGTGATAAAGTTCTGCATATAACACCTGATGATGTGATGTGTTATATGAGAAAATAGTAATTAGAAAAAAGTATAAAAGCAGATGAATTTTTTAAATGATTGCATATTCCATGGGCTGATTCATTTGTGCATAATTCTGTGCAAATAAAGAAATGTTCAGCATTCTCATCTGAGCTCCATGACTGCCTTCTTTGAACAACAACAACAACAACAACAACATTTATTTATATAGCACATTTTTATACAAAAAAATGTAGCTCAAAGTGCTTTACATAATGAAGAATAGAAAAATAAGAGACACAGTAAGAAAATAAAATAAGTCAACATTAATTAACATAGAATAAGAGTAAGGTCCAATGGCCAGGGGGGACAGAAAAAACAAAAAAACTCCAGAAGGCTGGAGAAAAAATAAAATCTGCAGGGATTCCAGGCCATGAGACCGCCGAGTCCCCTCTGGGCAATCTACCTAACATAAATGAAACAGTCCTCTTTGTATTGATGGTTTTAACTGAAGGATTTGATGATGATGATGATGATCACGTGGACTTCTGGCTTTTAGTCCATCAATGTTGGGCATCATGATGCTTTGAGTAGGTGGTGGTGGCGCAGGCCACCACCACAGAGAAACCGGAAAAAGAAACAGAAGAGAGAGTAGGGGTCAGTACGGATTTTAGAGCCACCATGAATAGTTATTATGATGAATTGAACATATAGAGTATCAGGATTAAGATAGATAAAGTGTGAAGTTATAAAAGGCCATGTTAAAGTAATGTGTTTTCAGCAGTGTTTTAAAGTGCTCTACTGTATTAGCCTGGCGAATTCCTATCGGCAGGCTATTCCAGATTTTAGGTGCATAGCAGCAGAAGGCCCCCTCACCACTTCTTTTAAGTTTAGCTTTTGGAATTCTAAGGAGACACTCATTTGAGATCTAAGATTACGATTTGGAATATAGGTGTCAGACATTCCGATATATAAGATGGAGCGAGATTATTTAAGGCTTTATAAACCATAAGCAGAATTTTAAAGTCAATCCTGAATGACACAGGTAACCAGTGTAGTGACATCAAAACTGGAGAAATGTGTTCGGATTTTCTTTTCCTAGTTAGGATTCTAGCAGCTGCATTCTGCACTTGTTGCAAATGATTTATGTCTTTTTTGGGTAGTCCTGAGAGGAGTGCGTTACAGTAATCTAGTCGAATAAAACAAAAGCGTGAATTAATTTCTCAGCATCTTTCAATGATATAAGAGGTCTAACTTTTGCTATGTTTCTTAAGTGAAAAATGCTGTCCTAGTGGTCTGATGAATATGTGATTTAAAATTCAGATTACAGTCAACAGTTACCCCTAAGTTTTTACTTCCGTCTTAACTTTAATCCTAATGCCAAGTTTATTTCTGATAACCTCACTGAATCCGTTTTTGCCAATCAATACAATTTCTCTTTATTTAACTTGAGAAAATTACTATTCATCCATTCAGAAATACCAGTAAGACATTGTGTTATTGATTCGAGAGAGTCGGTGTCATCAGGTGCTATTGATAAGTACAGCTGTGTGTCATCAGCATAGCTGTGGTAGCTCACGTTGTAACCTGAGATAATCTGACCTAACGGAAGCATATAGATTGAGAAAAGAAGCGGACCCAGGATAGAGCCTTGTGGAACACCATATAGATATCATGTGTCTTTGAGTTGTGATTACCACAACTAACAAAGAATTTTCTCCCTGCCAGGTAGGATTCAAACCAATTTAAGACACTGCCAGAGAGGCCCACCCATTGACTAAGGCGATTTCTAAGAATATTGTGATCAATGGTGTCAAATGCAGCACTCAGATCTAAGAGGATGAGAACAGATAAATGGCCTCTGTCTGCATTTACGCAAGTCATTTACTACTTTAACGAGTGCAGTTTCTGTACTGTGATTTGTTCTAAAACCTGACTGAAATTTATCAAGAATAGCATGTTTATTAGGTGGTCATTTAACTGCATAATGACTGCCTTCTCTAGAATTTTACTTAAGAAGGGCAGGTTAGAGATGGGTCTAAAATTTTCAAAGCAGAGGGGTCAATATTATTTTTCTTGAGTAGGGGTTTAACTACAACAATCTTAAGACTGTGTGGAAAGACAGACCCCGTATCTAATGACGAATTTACTATGTCAAGAATATTATCAATTAGCGCCTGATACTTCTTTGAAAAACCTTGTTGGTATTGGGTCAAGGACGCAGGTGGAGGGTTTCAGTTGAGAGATTATTCTATGTAAATCAGGTAAATCTATCCTGGTGAAAGAATTAATTTGTTTATAACGGAGTACTGGGGCTTAGGAGGTTCCAGTGTTGGGGAGATATACTATGTTATTTCTAATATCATTAATTTTTGATTGAAAAATACAGCAATGTTCTCACAGGTTTCGCTGGAAGTATTATGGGGGCAATTCCTTTGTGTTACCTGGGTTTAACAGACGATCAATTGTAGAAAATAAGACTCTGGGATTACTAGCATTGTTATTTATAATCTAGAGAAATAGCAGCCTCTCAAGACGGACTGTGTTATTGTATTCTGTTATTTTAACCTTCAATATCTCATAATGGATAGTTAGTTTAGTTTTCCTCCATTTACGCTCAGCTCTACGACATGTTCTTTTAAATCAGACACTCTTTGGGTCTTCCATGGTATAACAATGCTAGAAGATTTTTAACTGTCTTTTCAGGTGCAACTATGTCAACAGCAGCTCTTACTTTAGAATTAAAGTTTTCCACTTTACTATTTACATCATCCTTGCTATTATAGCTGGCACTATAAACGGACTGATTGCTTAGAATGTTTGTAAGTTTTAAAGCTGCTGATGAGTCAAAGAAGTGTTTTTTAACAATATGCTTCTCATGAATGTTTTCTATCATTATTTCTATATTAAATAGTAGAAGAAATGGTCTGATAGACCAATATCAATGATCTGCTTTATATCAACTTTAGTCCTTTGGTGATAATTAAGTCTAACGTATGACCTGCTTTATGTGTAGGCTGATTAATGAGCTGTCTCAAATCAAAAGAGTCTAGGAGGTTCATAAATTCCTTTACTTTTAGGTCACACTGATTATTGATATGAAAGTTAAAGTCGCCTACAATTAAGAGTGTGTCATAATTGTAATTAAAATTGACATTAAGTCTGAGAATTCCTCAAGAAAGACGTTTATTTAGGAGGTCTATACACGGATAAACTAGAACGTGTGAATCTCCGTGAATAACAACGGCGAGATACTCAAAGGACTTAAATTTACCAAAACTAACATCTTTACATTTTAACCGGCTCGAGTAAATGTTTGCCAATCCGCCCCACTTTTTTCCCTGGTGGTCTGCACGAGTAAAACTGTAATCCGGAGGCAGATTCATTAAAACAGCTGCCGCCTGAACTGAGCCACGTTTCATTTAGTGCAATAAAATCAATCTAATGTTTCTATCACTAATAAGATCATTGATAAAAAACGTCTTGTTAGTTAAAGCTCTAACATTTAATAGCGCCATATTTAATGATTTGGGGGGGCAGAGCTGAATTCTATGCGCGTTATTAGTTATTGGAACAGAAACTAAATTATTTTTGTTAGCGCCGCTCTGTGTGTATTTTTTATGTAATCTACAATCTGTTTTTATAGTTTTAATGCATTGTTGATCTAAAGTAGTAATTGCAACTAAATTATTGGTGTTTATGCCTAGATGTTTTACGTGCATTGGTTATTAAAGTATTAATGTTGTGCACTTTTACAGAAGACTTTATTAAGCCATTATGTCCTAGCAAAGCAGTAGTATTACGGAGGGAGTTTAAAGTAGAAACAGACAGTCAATATAGACGAATTACCTTAGCGATGTTTTCGGAGAGGACCCGGGCGCCAAATCTATTCGGGTGCATGCCATCCCGCTTGAAGAAACTCGGTCTTTCCCAAAAAAGATCCCAATTATCGATGAACCCGATGTCTTGAGTCTCGCAGAAGCCTCTCAGCCAGTTGTTTAATCCCAGCAGACGACTATAGTATTCATTTGATCGTCTGACGAGGTAGTGGACCCGAGATGAAAATTTTTGCCGATGGGGTCCTCTCCTTCGTGTCTTTAATTAGTGCTGCGAAGTCAGCCTTGAGAATCTCAGACTGTCGGTGCCTTATGTCATTTACGCCGGCGTGTAAAATGATGGATCCAACTGCCCTCTTGTGTTTCTCGAAGATGGTCGGTGCCCGTCTCATCACGTCTCGGACTCGAGCACCGGGAAAACAAGAAACAAAAGATTTTTGATTAGGGCATGTGATATTAAGGTTTCGTACTATCGAATCACCTACCACGATTATATCACCCGGGGTTGAAGGCAAAATGGGGACGCGGAGAGGGTCGAACCGGTTCTGGACTGGGATGCTCGCCTGTGCCGATGGAGGTGTTCTAGCCTTGAACCCCAGCCTGCATGTCTGAAATACGCCAAGGCCTTCATCGGTGTCTTTGTTGCTCCTTCTAGGCGCGGGGGTGAAGCTTACTTGTCCTTGAAATTGGACAGCACGAGATGGGGTTAATGTTGCGTCGACATCAGATGTCGAGGATGGTTTATCCTGCAGCCGAGCCTTCAAACCTCTGAGGTACCTTCTTCTGGACAGGAGTTTCTGGATCTGCTTGTCGAGTGCCTGGAGTTCTTCGACGATGACGGCAACACGATTCGTCTCACTATCGTCCATTGTGTGCTTGTACTTCCGCTTCCGCTTCGTGACCTAGGAAAGAAAGAAAGAAAGAGAGAGTTAGAGCAGCTTACTATTCAAAGAGAGGAGCACCTCTCTGAAGATAGAGTAAAGCTTATTCCACGACAATGTCTGCACATGTTCACTACCAATGACCACACTGAGCAAGTGTGTACTTTGATACTAACGAACCGATAAGGATTTTAGGCCCTGGCTCACCTTCAGCCCATAAAAAGTGGATCACTGGTCATCTTTGGTGCAAAGTGAGAGCAGAGTGGCCATTTTTACATGTCTATGCCTAGACAACAAGAGAAATGGACAATTCAGTGTTGAAAATGTACCACTGAGACCACAGACGCACCATGTTTGTGGGAAAAGCTGTACTCTTGTAAGATGGTAGTGCACTGCTTCTGCAATCCAAATTTCAGATTCACTATGAAATGTAAATTACTTTATAGTTAATAAGTTATGAGTAATTAAAATATTTGTTTCAGGACCTTTTGCATGCCTTACCAACGCCAATTCTTGCCCGTATGATCGGTTATTTTAACTTCTCCTGGTTTTCAGGCACTAGCCTATACCTGACTTTACGTCTGCCTTCTCCCATTAGTACTTTTCACATGTTGTTTGCTTAATCAGGCCATTGACAACTGACAACATTTTGATGATTATGACACCTATTCATTTTATTTGCATAAATCCTTCGATAAGATAGATCTGGGTACCAGGATGACCATTATATGAATGAGCTAGCGTCTTCCTCAAACCAAGCCTTGTGGTGTAGTTCTTGTACTTTACTCTCAGTAGTGGAATGAGGCTAACTTGTCATCTGCCATACACCTCCAAAAGCAGAGGTTTGCCTTCTGAAATGCCTCTCCCAGCATGTCTGTAATGCTCATCTGTCTGTAAACTGTCATGTCAGTCTTTCATGGCCATTGGCATCAATCTTTGAGTACAGTGTCACATTTTGGTGGATGTTTTCTGTTTGTCAGCCTCTTTTTAGTAAATGAGAGGGGCAATTGTAAACTACATAGCAAATTCTCCTACTTTTCTTGGCTGTCAAATACTTTCAATATCCTTAATGAATATAACATCACCAAGAGTGATACAGTGACACTGCAGTTAACACTGCTGCATCATAGCTCCAGAGATCTGGGTACAATTTTGAATCTGGAGGATTAAAAAAGTTTGCATCATAACTGTGGTTTTCTGACTCGGAGTACAATATTAAGGTACAAACAGTTGTTTGATTGCATTAACCTTAATGGGCCCTCAAAAGGCTTATTCTTGTAGTTTCATTTTATGTAATTTCTTTTTGAATATTTTACCCAAGCATCCAATTTATAGTGAAGAACTTCAGATGCAAAGAGTGACAATTTTTATTATCTATGTCTCTGCTTTCCAATTGTAATTGGATCTTGGTTAATAAAGGAGAGAGAACCTCAGTCTCCCCAAATAAATAATCACTAAAGTAAAAAAAAAACCAAAAACTATAAAATAATAGGCAGCAACTTCATCAATAAAACCCATGACAGGATCTGACATCTTTATTTTTCTGAAGAATTCAAAGACATTCTGTTAAGAACTTCTGAAATGTCAATCTGATAAACCTTTCAATAGAAAAATTTCTTCTGGAATAGTTTTCTATTTAAGAAATCGGAGTAATGATAAATAGAGCTCAATTTCAACATTGTTCATACAAAATGAAAATGACAGTTTGGTTACCCTTTGCTTTCACAGCGACGGTTTTTAGGTTTTGTATTCCTTGTTCACCACTTGTCTTTATCTTTAGCCATGAAACTTATCAGTTCATTTACATGAATGGCTTGCTCAACACATATTAGTTTTGGTTTTTGTACTTACATGATTTGTCTTTTTATTCTTGTTATTTGACCAAAGGCAGTTTGCAATCTCACTACATGTCAGTAGATGATGCTGTATAAATACCTATTCTGCTAAATTCAAATAGCTAAGTCATTGTCTGCAATGATAATAAAGGAGAAGAGAAGGGAATTTGACACATTTACATCACAAGCTGATGAAATACACTTCATGCTTCTCTCATTGTTACAATACTGCTGTGCTTGTGGCTTTTTGAGTGGTTTGGTTCGGTTTTCATTGAGCCCTTGTAATTTGTTGCTTTTTCCTTTTTTATCAGTTATTACTTTTTGGCCACAGAGCAAACCATATTTGCAAGTGAATTAAAAGATGTTAGACGTCAAGTGTTGCAGCACTATACTGTATGAAAAAGAAAACGCTTGCCTTTATTCACACACACAAAAATGCAATGGCTGCTTTCTGTTTGTTTCAATAAAAGGAGTGCTGTCGGGTTCTACAAATAAGCATCATTTTGGCATTTTGATTTTTAAATTTCACCAGTATTTGTCAAAATATAACCTCTTTTGCATTCTTATGTTCATATTGTGCTTGGCACCTCTGTGACATCACGGTGAGTATTTTATGTTAAGGTTACTTATTTATTGCACAAATCAATCCCAACACTTTTGCCAGCGGAACAGCATATTTGTTCTCTGCAGGCAAAGATATTAAAATTGCTACATTTACTGTATACTTCATGTTTTGCAAGAAAGGCAGACCACATCATTCAAGATTCTCTCCGTTTAGACCAAGACCAGTGGCTGGATGCTTTGAGAAGTAGTAATGAAAGTCTGATCCTTCAAGAAAAAAAAAAGAACTCCTCTTTTTGAGGGTCAGCTACTTGCAACATGATAAAGTCAGAATGCACGGTAAGAAAAACTATTAAACCAAAATATGAACAAAGAGCAGCAAACCTGATGGTGACACGTCTGCTTGTTTTTCAAAAGTAAGGCAGCACTCCTATTTTAATAATCTTCATAAATGGACACCGAACATCTAAAATAAATGGGGCTTGCCTGGTTTATGCTGGAGATCAGACATATAACTCCCTTAAAGACTAAGAACTCCATAATTGTGATTACTGTTTGGTTCCTATTGAAATAATGTCAGACACCCTGCAGGGTAGGTGAATGGAGCTCCTGCTAGGTGTGCTTTCTTCTATTGAAAGTATGGAACAGATTGTCTTTTGTGCCTGAGGCCCTTTGAAATCCAGTGTTACAGTATGTACTCCATACATGTGTGATGATGACATCCAAAATAACAAAGTTAAGGTGCTAATAGATTTGATAATCACATCATTTGCAGCACCAAGCTGTTATGTAGTATATTCTAAAATATTCATATTCTGTACATTCAACAACAATTAAAATTAACTGATTTAATACCTTGTGGTACTGAACTCAGACATTGTTTTCCTCATTTGATGAAAAGCCAGGATTCAATACAAGCACAATGCAGTTTGTGACATCAAAGACAAATTGACTAAAGTACTATAACCTGTCCCTAGAGCTTCTGCCCATAAAAGCAGGTTAATATTGGCATGGTGGACACTTTGTGATGAATAGGTTTCAGGTACAATACCATGAGGGGCTGGCGAAAGACATCCTTGAATTTCAAAGCCACAAAAAAAAAAACCTTACATAACCAGAGCACTTAAGTGTTCCTATAGACACATTTCATTAGTACAGCGGATAACATCTCTAAAATGTGAAAGAGAGTGAGCCAGTGCTTACTTCCCTTAACTTGAAGGAATGGGCAACGTATTATGCTTATCCCTGGGGTCCGGTGATTGGGCCTATAGATACTTTACTTAGTTGAAAATCAGATGTAATCTAGCTTAAAATATTTTTAATGCATTCCAAGGCAGAAGTTTGATTCTAGATAAGAAAGACCACACAAAACATAAAATCCCTTGGCAGTACACCCAATATGGTAATAAAAATGTGGGTACGCTTCTCATCCTAGCTTTCTTTGCTGTGGCCCCTTATTATTCCAATTCTAGGGGTCTAGCAGAATAAACTTTGTAACAATTGGATAACATTTAGATCCTCAACAAGATAAAATTTTTGTTGTTGATATTCCCCCATCGATTATCCTTACCTTTATGTCTACTTGAAGCAACATTTTTATTGACTAAACAATTTACAGAAGCAAGTTTAAAGGAAGAGAAAAAAAGGCCGCGGCTGACTTCAAAGCAGTTAAAGGGGAAGGCTCAGTGGTGCGCAGGTAAGCGGCCAGCGTTAAGACGCCGATCAGGCACAAGGAGCTGTAGGAGCAAATAAGGTAGTAAAGTTTTATTTATTTGTTTATTTTAGATTAAACAGTCCTTAGCCGTCCAGAGGTAGAACAGTTAAGTGGGCGACAGCGTATTGGTTCATTAATATGGGGGAATACAAACAGTGCGAGTGAAAAGCTTATAAGTAAGAGGAGCGCAAAGTTAGAAGAAGAGACAGAGAAAAGTAAAGTTAACCTCATAGGAAGGCAAATAGCAGGCAGCTGAGAGGGAGAACAGGACAGGAGCTTAAGAGGAAAAGGTGTAAAATATCTGTAGCAGATCTTAGTGTTACCATTTAAGTTAAAGAGCAGCTGAAAGAAGAAGAAATGTAATTTAATTTTAAGAAGAAAAAAAGTTAAGGCAGTTTAGTAATCCCAAATCAAATTTTAATAATGAGGCCAGTGCAATGCAAGTCCTGTTGGATGTTGGACTTTTTAGATGATGGTTTGGAAGAGCCAGTTGTCTATGAGGGCTACATCTGCAAGAGATGCCAGCTGATCCAGCACCTCGAGCTCAGGGTCGCTGAACTGGAGGAGGAGTTGGCTGACCTGCGTTGTAATAGAGAATTGGTGGACTTGGCCCAGGTGTCCTTTAGAGAGATAGTGTGCACCCCCAAGGTGGTGCAGGAGGAGATTCCAGACCAGACAGGTAGGAATAGGTGGGTCACGGTCACAAGGCGTAAGGTAAAGGGTGCACACTGTCCGGGGGCATCAACCCCAGAATTAGAAGTGTCTAACCGTTATCATGTCCTGGCGGAGCTGGACGGTGACTCTGATAATTCTGAGGTGGTAGGCAGGGTTGAGGAGCCCCAACGGACCACCTCAAAACCAGTTCCCAAAAAGAGAAAGGTAGTGATAGTTGGGGACTCAATCGTTAGGGGGATTGAAGCGCAGGTGTGCTCCAGAGAGAGAGAGAGAGTGTCTCGCACAGGTGGGAGACCTCCTTGGAAGGGTGGATAGGCTCTTGGCCAGAGCGGGGTGGATCCAGTTGTCATTGTCCACGTTGGAACAAATGACATACATAAGGGTAGTCTGTCAGTTCTGCATCCAAATTCAAAGAGTTAGGTACCAAGCTGAGGAGCAGAACTGACAAGGTAGTCTTCTCCAAGTTCTGCCTGTGCCACGCCAGTCCAGGTAAGATTGAGGAGATTAGAAGGCTTAACGTGGCTCAAATCTTGGTGCAGGGTAGAAGGGTATAGGTTTATGGGGCATTGGGACTCCTTTTGGAACAGATGGGACCTGTTCAGCCGTGACGGGTTACATCTGAACCGGAGGGGCACCAATGTATTGGGGAGGCGTATGTGTAGGCCAGTCAAGGATTGTTTAAACTAGGGAATGGGGGCAGGGAGTTTAGGACAGGCCAGATTTAGATCTATACATGGAAGAACAAACAATGGTGTAGAAATAAAAATGCATAGTAATGTAAATTTTAAGCAAACACGTAAAGATAGAAGGATTAACACATTAAAAATAGCTTGCCTTAATGCTAGAAGTATCAAAAATAAGGTAAGTGAGTTGGAGTTGTATGTAGCAGAGCATAATTATGATATTATAGCAATAACGGAAACCTGGCTAAATAACAAAGATGGGGATGAGTGTAACATAGAGGGATACACATTTTTAGGAAGGATAGACAGAACAGAAAAGGAGGTGGGGTTGCTGTTTATGCCAAACAGGATTTAAATGTAAGTCATCTTCAGTTGGATGATGAGCCCCATCTTAGTGAGGACATGTGGCTTCGCCTGGAAAATATTAGGGAAAAGGTCTTATTTTAGGAGTGTGTTATAGACCACCCAATTCAGACAGTAATTTCAACACACATCTTTTAGTAATATCAAAAGGCAAGTTTACAGGGAGATATTATAGTCATGGGGGACTTTAATTATCCAAATATTAACTGGGATAACCTTACAGATGGAGGAGCACAAGAGCAGGAGTTTTTAGAAGTAATCAGCGACTGTTTTTTAACACAGCATGTTAAAGCACCAACAAGGGGTGAAGCCTGTCTGGATTTAGTATTCTGTAATAATCAGGATAGAATTGAGGGTGTAGAGGTGATTGAACCACTAGGGTCAAGTGACCATAATGTAATACAATTCTCAGTATTTTGTAAGAGTACAGATGCAAAGACTAAAATTGTTAAGTTGAACTTTAGTAGGGCTAATTTTGAGCAGATGTGACAAAGTCTAAGTAGGATAGACTGGGATAAGCTTTTAAATGTGGAGACAGTCGAGGAGCAGTGGAACAGGTTTAAAATGTTTTACATGTAATGCAGGACAGATACATACCTAAATTTGGAAGTAATAGGAAACTAAAAAAAACTCCACGATGGATTAATAAAGATTTAAAAAAGAAGTTGCAAAGGAAAAAACTGCTGTATAAGGCATATAAGACTAATGACTGCAAAGAGAATCGTAGAGCATATGAGAAGGATATCAGGAGGCTAAAAGACAGTTGGAGAGGAATATAGCAGATAAGGCGAAAGAAGACCCCAAGAGATTCTTTCAGTATTTTAGTAGTAAAAGAACAGTTAAGGAGGAGGTCAAGTTCATCAGGAATAGTAAAGGGAATTAAAAGATACAGACAATGAAATAGCAGATGCCCTAAACTTACATTTTTCTGAGGTGTTTACAAGTGAGCAAGTGGATAACCTCCCAGAGGTAAACACAACTACTAAGGAGGTACTGAGGGATTTGGAAATTGTAGAGGGAGAAGTGCTGCTCAGATTAAATAAGATGAAATCAAACAAATCACCAGGCCCAGATAATATTTATCCTCGTGTTCTTAAGGAGGCTAGTGAGTACATATATAAACCCTTGACACATATTTTTAGGAAGTCACTGTGCACTGGAGAGATTCCAAAGGACTGGAAAATGGCAAATATCATCCCATTATATAAAAAGGGTGACAGGGCAGATCCAAGCAACTATAGGCCAGTAAGCTTAACAAGCATCACAGGAAAATTAATGGAAGGAATTATTAAGGATAAGATTGAGCAACACATCGCAATGACAGGAGTTATTCTGAACAGTCAGCATGGGTTCAGAAGAGGGAGGTCGTGTTTTACTAACATGTTGGAATTCTATGAGGAGGCAACAAAAGGATACGATCAAAGTGGAGCTTATGATATTATTTATCTGGACTTTCAGAAAGCATTTGATAAGGTGCCACATGAGAGGTTGGGCATCAAGTTAAAAGAAGTGGAAGTTCAGGGTGATGTTTTTAGATGGGTGCAGAATTGGCTCAGACACAGGAAGCAGAGGGTGATGGTGCGAGGAACCTCATCAGAACTGGCCGATGTTAAGAGTGGTGTTCCACAGGGGTCAGTGCTAGGGCCGCTGCTATTTTTAATATATATAAATGATTTAGATAGGAATATAAGTAACAAGCTAGTTAGGTTTGCAGATGATACCAAGATAGGTGGATTAGCAGATAATTTGGAATCCGTTATATCATCATCAAGTATTACACATAGCAAGTAAAAATGTTAGGTTTGAATACACAATGGGCGGTCAGAAAATCGAGTTTACACCTTATGAGAAGGATTTAGGAGTCATAGTGGACTCTAAACTATCAACTTCCCAACAGTGTTCAGGAGCCATTAAGAAGGCTAACAGAATGTTAGGTTATATAGCACGATCTGTGGAGTACAAGTCCAAGGAGGTTATGCTCAGCCTTTATAATGCACTGGTGAGGCCTCATCTTGAGTACTGTGTGCAGTTTTGGTCTCCAGGCTACAAAAAGGACATAGCAGCACTAGAAAAGGTCCAGAGAAGAGCGACTAGGCTGATTCCAGGTCTACAGGGGTTGAATTATGAGGAAAGATTAAAAGAGCTGAGCCTTTACAGTTTAAGCAAAAGAAGATTAAGAGGTGACATGATTGAAGTGTTTAAAATTATGAAGGGAATTAGTACAGTGGATCGAGACTTGTATTTTAAAATGAGTTCATCAAGAACACGGGGACACAGTTGGAAACTTGTTAAGGGTAAATTTCGCACAAACAGGAAGTTTTTCTTTACACAAAGAACGATAGATATTTGGAATAAGCTACCAAGTAGTGTGGTAGATAGTAAGACGTTAGGGACTTTCAAAACTCGACTTGATGTTTTCTTGGAGGAAATAAGTGGCGAGCTTTGTTAGGCCGAATGATCTCGTCTTGAGTGTTCTAATGTTCAATTAAAAAGGCAAATCAAAACTGTTGAATATAAGTCAAGGGACATTATGTTCAAAATATATAATGCACTAGCAACACTGTATCTGGAGTACTGTGTGCAGTTGTAGTCACCACGCTACAAGAAAGACATAGCAGCACTTGAAGCTGTGCAGAGGAGAGCAACCAGGTGCATCCCAGGACTCTGACAGACTCAGAGAATTAAACCGTTTTGTTTTAAGCACAGGAGACTGCATGAGGACCTAATCCAGGTATTTAAAATCCTCAAAGGCATTGAAAAAGTAGATCTAGCAACATTCTTTCGGCTTAAGGGTGAATCAGGTACTTGAGGACATCAGTGGAAATTAAGGGAAAGTGCATTTAAGACTGAAGCCAGAAAGCACTTCTTTATGCAAAGAGTTGTGGGACTCTGGAACAAACTACCATGACATGTAGTTGAAGCAGAGACCTTGACAACCTTTAACAAGGTATCTGGATTAGATATGGCGAAAGTTTAGCTATTATTTTGTTTTTTTTTATCTTTTGTTGAATTTATTAAAAGCATATAACATTCCATACAATCTAGTCAAACTTAAAAACACTAAATTCAATTCAACTTCCACCCATGAGAAAGAGAGGAAGGCCGACAGCTAGAGTAAAACAATTGAGAGTAGAAAAGAAAGAAAGAAGTCCTTCTCCCCAGTATAAATGCTTATTTTAAAATGTTACTGATTAGATTCTGCCTGGTTTTAGAAATGTTTTGATCAGATCCTCTAAGTGAGAATTAGATTTTTTCCAATTTCAAATAGTATATAACATCAGTTACCCACTGACTTAAAAGAGGTTGGGTAGGATTCTTTCAGCTGAGCAAGATAAATCTACGTGCCAATAGTGCAGTAAAGGCAAATATAGTATGTTTGTCCTTTTCCACTTTAAACCCATCTGGAAGTACACCAAACATAGCTGTTTGTGGATTATGAGGGATTGTGACACCAAGGCTGTCTGACAGGCATTTAAAAATATTGTCCAGAAAGATGTTAATTTGGTACACACCGAAAACATATGGCCTAGTGAGTCTGGAGCTCAATTGCAATGTTCACAGGTTGGATCTTACCCTGTAAACATGTTGGACAATTTTAAGTAAGATAGATGTGCTTGATAAAAGATTTTAAGTTGAATAATTGAACACTTTGCACATAAGGAAATAGAGTGAATTCTGTGCAAGGCTGCCTTCCACTCCTTTTCTGAAATGTTGAGTGAGAGATGCTTTTCGCAATGTACTCTGGGGAACTCATTGACAGCAAAATGTAAATTAAGTGATTTTTTTTTTATATATATACTGGCTATATTGTTGAATAAAATCACGTGTCTATTTGATATTTGAACTAAAGTCTTCACACATTATACACTTCACATCATTATTAGTATAACATGGAAAAGGTTCTGCTTTAGGTATGTGTTCAGCATTGCTTGCCTTGCATTTCATTTCATCCTACACTTACCCAGATCTTTGTAGACATGGGGGGTATTTTCCGTACGTCGCTTTAATCATCTGAGATCAGATGCCTCATCTTGGATGACTTAATGCCAGTGAAGCTCATCCGGGATAAGACAGTTTTTCAAACGCAGCTGTGTAGTAGATTAGTCTAGCTGGATCTAATCATCTGAGATGAATGCGCGAGCCCGCGCTGATTGAAAAGCCCATATATATCGAGTCTAGAAAACGGCTCTTTTATTGTCTGCACACGCAGGTGTCCAGGAAACACTATGAAAACCCAAAGGAAATACTTCAGAGCCAAATAAACTTTACAAATTGAACTTTTAGATAGATTTTCTGCATCGCCTACAGTATATAAAAAAAGTGCCACTTGCAAAAAAACTCAAAGCAATGCATACTGTCTGTGTGGTTGTGAGAGCCTGACTTCGCCTAGTTTGACTTCAAATATAAGGTGCTAATTAATCTTTGAGCTACAATATTCCCCCTCGGCTAAAGCGAAAAAAGCCGAAAAAGGGTGGAGTGCCCTCTCAGGGTTGGGGGAGAGATCCTGCCCCAAGTGGAGGAGTTCAAGTATCTCGGGGTCTTGTTCACGAGTGAGGGAAGAATGGAGCGTGAGATCGACAGGCGGATCGGTGCGGCGTCCGCAGTGATGCGGGCTCTGCATCGGTCTGTCGTGGTGAAAAAGGAGCTGAGCCGTAAGGCAAAGCTCTCAATTTACCAGTCGATCTACGCTCCTACCCTCACCTATGGTCATGAGCTATGGGTAGTGACCGAAAGAACAAGATCGCGAATACAAGCGGCTGAAATGAGTTTCCTCCGCAGGGTGTCTGGGCTTTCCCTTAAGGATAGGGTGAGGAGCTCAGTCATCCGGGAGGGGCTCAGAGTAGAGCCGCTGCTCCTCCGCATCGAGAGGAGACAGATGAGGTGGCTCGAACATCTGATCAGGATGCCTCCTGGACGCCTCCCTGGTGAGGTGTTCCGGGCACGTCCAACCGGGAGGAGGCCCCGGGGAAGACCCAGGACACGCTGGAGGGACTATGTCTCCGGCTGGCCTGGGAACGCATGGGATTCTCCCGGAAAAGCTGGAAGAAGTGGCCGGGAGAGGGAAGTCTGGGCCTCTCTGCTTAAGCTGCTGCCCCCGCGACCCGACCTCGGATAAGCGGAAGAGGATGGATGGATGGCTAAAGCGGTATCTTTTGAAAAGAATTTCCTCTGGGAGCAATAAAGGATTTTGCTGATTGCGCAAAACCCTCTCTATATGAAATTCTCTTCTTATAATTTACGCACCGATATCAATTGGTGTCTTATTCATGAACGGCAAACCCATTACTGAATGAATTCCATGCATGGAAACTGATTAAGTGTGTGAGCTAACACTTGTTTACATAGAACAATCTTGCTCTGAGCAGGTTTGAGGATTTGGATGTGCTGCTATGACAACACATCCAGCAACAGTTTCGAAAAACCGACAGATCCAGGATCATGCCAGATCATCAACAATTACATCCGGCTAAACGAGTAATCCACATACGAAAAATACCCCCATGGAACACACATGAAATGCATGTATTCCAAATAACGATATAATGTATTATTTACCTTATACAACTACAGGCACCTCAGATGCAGATTAGGAGTCTTGGCTTGAGCTGGGAGAACTTTTTGCCCAAGTTGAGCTCCGTCAAGGGGGTGATGGGACAGCAGGCTTCTTGTGCTGATCAACACATTTACAAAACAAAAGATGCTGATGGAGAGGTGAGAAGGAATTTAAGGAGGGCTGGGATTATGAGTGATTTTGAAGGCTTCAGGGATTCTAGTGTTAAAAGAAAGGGACTTTAAACTTGGTTTTATATATTATAGAAATGCTTCAAGACTAGCCAGTATTTGTTCTGGAATAGAAATAGGTGGGAGGTAAGGAAAATTGGGCAGATTTTGTTTAGGCAAGTTTTTAATTTGAAGATAGTGGAAAAATAGTGTTGATGGGAAACAAAATTTAAATAGGATGTAAAGACATTATTTATATAAAAATCTCTAAATAATTTTATCCCATATATTTTCCAAACATTAAAAGCTGTGTATGTTTGAGAAGGAGGAAAAGGTGGTTATCATGTAGACGTGTCACAGATAAAATATTCTCAAAGTGCTTCCTACATTGGTTCCATATTGTGAGTGAATGAAGTACAGTTGCATTGTTAGTATATTAACAATACCTTGTATTTACTGGTGTACAAAGGAAGCACTATAAATAAGTACTGCAGGATTTAATTTCTTTTGCTGACCAGTCTAGTGTGTGTTCATCATTGTCCAGGGGCCTCATGCATAACGCCTAAAACATGGTGTACGGACAAAAGCAGAAACGTGCGTACGCACAAAAAATCCAGATGCATTAATCTGTTCATTCACCAACTTCCACGTTCTTCCGCTACATAAATCCCGGCCATCGTGAAAAGTAATGTAAGTGCACGCACCTGCTGCCACTCCTCAGTTTCTCCCAGAATTACGCCTCTTTGAATATGCAAATCAATATAAATAGCCTTTAAGCTCAGCATTCTGTGAAAAGGCAATGGAAAAAGCATGGGGGAAAATAGAAGAATTTCAGCGAATACCAAGTGGAAGCAAGGAAAAACATACTATTTGTTGGTTTAAACAGTGGTATAAACAACAAAAGAAAGTTGATCAAGTCACAGAGTGTCGGAGAAACTCGAAAGTTCAAGTTCACAAAGTCGCACAGTAATCGAAATAAAAAAGAAGTTGTCAGATATCAAAGTCGCCATGAAAAGGAAAGTCATAGCCCACCATCTGAGTGTCATATGAAAGCTTATTAGGGTACAGAGAAAAAAAAATAAGCACACAGTGGGAAAAAAAGCACAAAATGTCAACTTTAATCTCGAAATTTCCACTTTAATCACATAGTTTATTTTATTATTAAAGTACAGTAGAACATCATAAACTTAAAATCTTAAAATCGTTTAATTTAATAGTTTCTCAAACACCATCGTAACTAAAGTAGCACGTTAAATGCTTTGTTTTGTATGTGTTCTTCTATGTGCTCTACGTTTGTGAATCACTACGTGCTTCTTAAACAGGTTTTTTCTTCCTCCGACAAAACACAGAATACATTATATTCATGAATAATAAGATGTATGCTTGATACCATTTTCATGATGATACAAATTAAATCTATAATAATAAAAGGCAAAGCCCTCACTGACTGACTGACTGACTGACTGACTCATCACTAATTCTCCAACTTCCCATGTAGGTAGAAAGCTGAAATTTGGCAGGCTTATTCCTTACAGCTTACTTACAAAAGTTAAGCAGGTTTCATTTCGAAAATCTACACGTAACGGTCGACAACGTCCGCCATGTTGAACTTTCTTATTTATGGCCCCATCTTCACGAAATTTGGTAGGCGGCTTCCCTGCACTAACTGAAACCGATGTACTTACTTATTTCGATGGTATGACGCCACTGTCGGCTGCCATATTGAACTTTCCAACGTCACCAATTTTCAAACTTCCCGTGTAGGTAGAAGGCTGACCCCATCTTCACGAAATTTGGTAGGTGGATTCCCTGCGTAAACCAAAATCGATGTACGTACTTATTTCGGTGGTATGACGCCACTGTCGGCCGCCATATTGAACTTTTCAACAGTCTTTGTTACTTATGGGCCCATCTTCAAGAAATTTGGTACACGGGTTCCCAACGCTAACTGAATCCTACTTACGTACATATATACGTCCATAGCCTGCAGCTCGGTCACCGTGTGAGGCGGCGTTGGGTCCCCCATCCCAACGCCTCCCACGTTGTTGGCTGCCTGCCTATATAAGGCCGTCCGTCGCTCCAGTCTCTACATTCCCTTCCTTGCTTCGCCACGGGATTCACGTCTCCCTACTGATAACTACAGCCTTTTTGTTTAATCCACGGCTTCTCCGCTGTTTTATTGTTTGTTTATTACAATTATAGTTATTGTATAGGTATTTTACACTTACTTTACATTGCTCAGGTACCCATTTCCTTTATCATTCCAACCCCCATTAACATGTCTATCGAGATGATCACTATCGATCAAAGAACTATCACTTGCCGAGTTGTTTCCATACCCGGAGATACCACCTACCTTTTCCATTCTCTTTGTTACATATTGCATGGCAATATCAGGCTCACTCTTGATATCCGGAGGAACATTGTGTCTTATGTATTGAATGACTGGGACAGGTTCAAGGTGTGGACTGATGACAGTACAGGAGATTATTATACTACACAGGAGCACTATAATAGTGAAATGCTTAAGCCCTTGACCTATGGTTCTGCATGTGAATTGATGGCTGCCGCTAAATTGTTCGGTTGTCGCTTTCAAGTGTACCAAAATGGCCAAATATTTTACACCTTTCGACAACCGCCAATGCCTCTTAAACATCTTGGATTCACAGGTGACGATTTCAGTAGTGGACACTTTGATGTTTATGAATGTTTAAACTCTCAAAAGCTGGATGTGATTTTATCACTGAAACCAGTTGTGTGCTTACAATGCTTGACAGATGCCGAATGTCACTTCAATACAACAAATCCTGCAAATACTGTCATAATTGAAACAAACCATGAAACTCAAACCGATTATGACACCAGCAATTCAAGCTGTGAGATTTGAGACAAGATTACTGTTCACATGGCCAACTGTAAGTTGCATGCTCAAGAGTAAGCTCAGCGCACAGCTTGGTCATATTACAACCGGAGGGCCGAACTGACAACATGGTATACAAAGAGATCCTTAACAAATAATTATTGGCATATTTTCCTCAGTTTAAAAAGGTTAAATTTTCTTCTTAATAAAAATTTTAATGCAGTACTTCGCCGCTGCGAAGCGCAGGTATTTTGCTAGTCATGTATAAAACATTTAAGCACATTGGCGCAGTGGTAGTGAAGAGCTGGTACTCGTCCAGAGATTATTCCTGCCTCCTGCAAAATGGTTGTTGCGCTGTGTGCGAACAATCAATAAAGTAATTCATTGCAGCAGTAATGTCTCTCTCAAACGTACCACTATTCCTGTCCTTCCTTTTCTTTCTCCAAATAACCAATCACCAAACAAACAGCTCAGAATGCTGATTCTTCAAAACTTTTAAGGGACATTGAAATATGTTCATAGTACATGTTTAATTAAACCATCCATCTCTCTAGGGTCGCGGCAGTCCCAGGAAGCATACAGCGCAAGGCAGGAACAATCCCTGAATAGGGTACCAGCTCATGCACCACCGAGTCCTCACGTGTTTAATCATTAACAATATACATTATTTAAATGAAGTTAAAAATGTATCTCTATAATGTAATATATATACTTTACTGCATTTCATCTTAAAAATATTATCAAGAGCTCCACGACAATAGCGCTTGGAAATGTAAATCGACTTAGAAGCCATCATCTGTAAATACACGCTCCCTTCTATTGAATTGAATTGAATTAATTTACTCTTATTGTATGGTACAATGAGATTCAATATGCAGATCCTCCATAAACTTATTTTCCTATTAAATGGTAAAATAACAGCAACAACATCAACAATAATAATAATAGGATAAAAAACAGTGAAAAATATACAATATGAAAGCATAAATGGCTCAGGTTGTGCAATATTACAACTGTAAGGCAAGTTTACAGTGAGGTAATTGACCTTATAAGTACAAACAGTTCTACCAAGAGCACTTGATGGACTGATTGAGTGCATTTATAGCTCTTGGGATGAAACTGTTTCTGAACCGTGAGGTTCATACAGGAAAAGCTCTGAAGTGTTTGCTGAATGGGGAAAAGTTCAAATAGACTGTGTGCATGGCTGAGGCAGCGTGTACTAGATGCTTTATCCCAATAATCCTCTGCGATCTCAACACAGCCTGCCATAGACCTTTCTGATCAGCTGCTGTATAGCTGTGATTCCACACTTGGATACAGTGGGTTAAAATACTCTGAGAAGTGGACTGACAGTAACAACACTAAAGCAGCTATGGTATTTTTAATAGTTTGTCCATTCTGTGGACCATTATATTGTTACAGGTTGATTACAATCAAATATCTTAAATTTATGAACAATATGCGGTTAATGTCTGTGTATTTGATAAAGCGGCGTCAAGGATGTGAATCTAAAAAAGAATGAGAAACCACACAGGAACAGTAGCAGTGTTTTGACACTGGGTGTCGCCAGTTTGCAAAACCTACTGGAAACTTACGTATGCACAGGTCTAGCATGAGCATGAGCACAAGTTTAGCATGAGAATGTGTATGGCTTTACGCTAAGTTTAGTTTTTATACATCTCAAAGTCAGTTTGGAAATGGGCATATGCAACATTTTTGTGCATACGCAACGTTTATACATGAGACTACTGGAGTTCCCAATCTTTCATTCACTATTGTTTTGATTTTAATTGACTCATCAGTATTATAAAACCATTATGCATATACAGTGGTGTGAAAAACTATTTGCCCCCTTCCTGATTTCTTATTCTTTTGCATGTTTTTAACACAAAATGTTTCTGATCATCAAACACATTTAACCATTAGTCAAATATAACACAAGTAAACACAAAATGCAGTTTTAAATGATGGTTTTTATTATTTAGGGAGAAAAAAAAATCCAAACCTACATGGCCCTGTGTGAAAAAGTAATTGCCCCCAAACCTAATAACTGGTTGGGCCACCCTTAGCAGCAATAACTGCAATCAAGCGTTTGCGATAACTTGCAATGAGTCTTTTACAGCGCTCTGGAGGAATTTTGGCCGACTCATCTTTGCAGAATTGTTGTAATTCAGCTTTATTTGAGGGTTTTCTAGCATGAACCGCCTTTTTAAGGTCATGCCATAGCATCTCAATTGGATTCAGGTCAGGACTTTGACTAGGCCACTCCAAAGTCTTCATTTTGTTTTTCTTCAGCCATTCAGAGAGGTGGATTTGCTGGTGTGTTTTGGGTCATTGTCCTGTTGCAGCACCCAAGATCGCTTCAGCTTGAGTTGACGAACAGATGGCCGGACATTCTCCTTCAGGATTTTTTGGTAGACAGTAGAATTCATGGTTCCATCTATCACAGAAAGCCTTCCAGGTCCTGAAGCAGCAAAACAACCCCAGACCATCACACTACCACCACCATATTTTACTGTTGGTATGATGTTCTTTTTTGAAATGCTGTGTTCCTTTTATGCCAGATGTAACGGACATTTGCCTTCAAAAAGTTCAACTTTTGTCTCATCAGTCCACAAGGTATTTTCCCAAAAGTCTTGGCGATCATTGAGATGTTTCTTAGCAAAACTGAGACGAGCCCTAATGTTCTTTTGCTTAACAGTGGTTTTGCGTCTTGGAAATCTGCCATGCAGGCCGTTTTGCCCAGTCTCTTTCTTATGGTGGAGTCGTGAACACTGACCTTAATTGAGGCAAGTGAGGCCTGCAGTTCTTTAGACGTTGTCCTGGGGTCTTTTGTGACCTCCGGATGAGTCGTCTCAGTGCTTTTGGGGTAATTTTGGTCAGCCGGCCACTCCTGGGAAGGTTCACCACTGTTCCATGTTTTTGCCATTTGTGGATAATGGCTCTCACTGTGGTTCGCTGGAGTCCCAAAGCTTTAGAAATGGCTTTATAACCTTTACCAGACTGATAGATCTCAATTACTTCTGTTCTCATTTGTTCCTGAATTTCTTTGGATCTTGGCATGACGTCTAGCTTTTGAGGTGCTTTTGGTCTACTTCTCTGTGTCAGGCAGCTCCTATTTAAGTGATTTCTTGATTGAAACAGGTGTGGCAGTAATCAGGCCTGGGGTGGCTACGGAAATTGAACTCAGGTGTGATACACCACAGTTAGGTTATTTTTAACAAGGGGCAATTACTTTTCACACAGGGCCATGTAGGTTTGGATTTTTTCTCCCTAAATAATAAAACCATCATTTAAAAACTGCATTTTGTGTTTACTTTTGTTATATTTGACTAATGGTTAAATGTGTTTGATGATCAGAAACATTTTGTGTGACAAACATGCAAAAGAATAAGAAATCAGGAAGGGGGCAAATAGTTTTTCACACCACTGTAATCATGATTTAACTTTTGGTACAATGAATTTAGCTCTGTTTGTGGGTTGCATCAATGATTTGAATTCTTTATTTTTTAGGAAAGACCAATAAAGGTGTTTCAGAAGTAATGTACTATAACAAAAGAACCTGAAATTCCAAATACATTTTCTAATGAAAAATTAATAGTCTATTGTTAATGTCAGGTCTACTGAAATATCTCTGCTAAAACTGAGGTTTCCTTTTAGGCTTTCCCACAACACTAACCTTTAAAGTTAAAAGAATATTTCACAGTCTAAGGGGGCAATGGGTAGTGTCTGCCATGGCACATTCGAAACATCAACCAATCAAAATAGCTCCTTTTAATACCAACTGTTTCTTTTAATAAATTGCAAGTGACAAACAAGAACATATTTGCACGAGAAGAGAAAAAGAACATCACAAACCTATAACAAAAATGCACTCTTTATCATTTTTCATAAAGAGTCTTTCCTTTTCTGTTTTTAGGATAGACCTGAGACAAAAAGGGTCCCATGACCCATTTCTCTTAAACAAGATGATAGCTGATGCAAAATTTAATAGAAAAGTTAAAAAAAAAAACTATTCAGAAACTGATTCAAAACAACTATACTGTAGATCATTGCAGTTCCCTACTCACAACACATGGATTTAGTATTCAACCATTCAGGTTTTGAAAATAATGCATATGAAAGGACAGCGTGTACAAGGGAAACATTGTTCTAAATAATTTATAATAATTAATAATTTATATTATAGAATTTATACTTGGTATTCAAAGCATCCATTTATAAAATTGTTGAAACAGAAAGTGGATGAGATGAAGAATTACAGTATTTAGAACAGAAATATCAGTCCCCAGAGCACATTAGTCTCATAAATATTTCCAAAAATTCCCCTCTGGGGGTGGGAATTACTGTCCAAAACCTGACTGGATACAAAAAGGGCCTAGAAGATTTATTTTAACAGAATTACTGTGTAGCACAAGAAGCTCGTTTGAACACAAAAGGAATTGCCTGAGAAGCCAAGGCAATTCACAGCAATTGCAATCCCGATACAGAATCCCAAGGTGAAGTCAAAAACAGAGCACAGGGTCAAAAATCCAGGAAATCACAATAAGCAAATAGCACAGCAAAAACAAGTAAACACTTCACTCCCTAGTGCATTGAAAATGAACTGCCAGGAACTATGGATGGCCCTCAGTTTATAGAGTGAACAGCAGTTCCTGTTGGTGATTTGCTGGTGGCCCCACCTTATGGGGAAACACCCCTAAAACAAATGGTACATAAAACAGGCTACATATAAAGAGACAAAATTAAAAATTGAGACATTAAACATGACCTTAAAACCTAGCCAAAGGAGTAAACCTGGCTGAGATGTGACAGTCATTGAGCTGTTTCTCAAGACCACAAACCTTTCCAGTGAAGTTGGCTATTTTCATGCAGTTATTACATATGTAGTTTAACATGGTGGGATCTCATCTCGGATAACATTCCACATATTGTGTTTATTGCTGATGATGGGCTTGAAAACTATTTTATTTCAATCTATGTCAGTGATTGCTAGATTTAGAGTATCAATTGTGCAGTTTCGTTGCATTAAATAGGATAGGAAATCAGTCTATTATTTTTAATAGCCTGCCTATGATAAAAAAATGTTATGAGCTTCGAGTCTCAAAAACAGTTCTGAACAGTTCCAAAAAATGCCCACTAAAGGGGAAGTCCTGTCAAAAACCCTGGCTTAATACAAAAAAGGGACATGTAAAGATGTCATAAAAATAAAAGATTTTCAAAATCTCTATTAAACAATTATGCTCTGTAGAGCACAAAGATAAAAGGGAGTTGCCAGTGATTCAAACACAAGTATCAATACTGTGAAAGAAAAATTACACTTAGGGGTCACAAAGTAATATATTAGGAGTAATATAGTTATTGTGCATAAAGTCTGTTGGTATGCTTTCCACATTAAAATATAGTATCAATCTTAAAAGTAGTATAAAAGTGGTAATAAATTTCAAAAACTCGTTCAAGCATATCAGGAAGCCAGATAAAGGTCAAATGAACAACAAAGAACACAAAGGTCCTGGGTGATGGTTCAAGAAGTTGAATGACTGTCATGTACCCATTAAATCATGACAGATGTAAATCAGAGTAAATGTTAGATGATGTGTGCACAATAGTTTAGCAGTGATAGGTAAATTCAGTTGATTATAAGTATAGACCTGTACTCTAATTTTTTGGCTGCATGCTTGCAACGTCTGCCCAGGGCACTTGCCCCTTTGTAGACTGCTGTAACAAGAATGCTTCCTCTTTGAGAGAAAATAGAGGATGCAGTGGACAAGCCTTGTCCTGTCTGGTTTCTCACTCATTAAAGTTGAGGACAAGATTTCATTCTTTAATATATTTCCAATTTAATTTCTACCACAGTTTTTGATGCCAGAATAAGGGGCTGTCCGATTCCTGCCAGAGAGTGACATCCAGCAGATTGAGAATCTCAAGAGAAGTGTGGCTGACGATGTAGCTATATCTGGTGGGACTTGTTCGGCCAAATTTAGGACAAGCCCATTTCCATCTGCCTGGTACTCAAGACTCCAGAGGATGAGACCGTTATACCTATATGAGTAGGTGAAGGCTTGTTCATTTGTTCTTCTGGGGATAAGACGGGTCTGAGTCCAATGTCGATAAAATAACAGGCTCAAGTCCTGCAAAAAAATAAAAGGTGAAAGTCCTGGAATAAAATTTGATTTTGCACAAAAATGTCAAAATAACAGATATAAATTCTAGAGCTGTTAGTTAATTTTGGTTAAAGTCCACAGTTTTTGATGAATGCACAGAAAAATAGGGTTAAAAATAGAGTTATATATAAACTATACAATATAATACAACTGTACAATAGTTTGTATATTCCCTCTTTGGCTGTGTAGATTCTCGGCTGTGCTCTTTGCTAAACTTGCAGCAGTGATCGGGGGCTGTGATGTGTTTGTTTGTTTAAATTAATAGAAAGAATAGAAATAAGTGTAATTTGATGTAATTAATAGGTCACTTAAAGAAGTAGTGTCAAAAGGACCTTAAAAGTAGTAGCTTTGCAGTTTTAGTAAAGATTTAGGAACAAAATGAGATTACAGTGTAATTCTAAAGATATACGAGGACCTTGTGAGGTAGCAGGTGAATCTGCTGCGAAGTTGCGCAAGCAAGAAAAGAGTGCAAGCAAGAGACTGAGAGTATGTTTGAAAAGAATGTTTTAGTTTTATAAGGTGACATGCTTGAGGGAAATGTTGCAAGTAATTAAATGTGATAAAAGAATGCTAGATGTGTCTGAAAATGTAGTATTATGTCTAAGAAATGATGTGTGAATGGGATTTCTTTATCTGAACTACACTATGAACATGTGCACTGTAAAATGAAAACATCTCCACTTTTTGTTTATAAAAATGTTTCTAAACATGCAAAACATCTTTCTTCAAACCCTGTTCAAGTTTTAAGGAAAATGTTCTTTTGATAATTATCAAATACAGAGGAGAGAATTTCTTTCAAGAATAAAAATGCTACCATGTGTGTGTGTGTTTAGTGTGTGTGTGTCAGTCGACTAATTAAATAAGGCTCCAAAAGTGAAGAACTCTTCATGTGCATATATAGGATTGATATTGTTTCAAATAGTTTGAGCATCGGTTGTCAGGTAATTTAAGTACTATTAAAGAGGAGTGGAATGGCAGCGCACAATAGGAAATGGTAAGTAAACAGGTGTCTTAATGTGCTGCAAATGAAGATAAAGTAAATGTAAATGCTTTAAATATTGGATGCTAAAATAATAATAAAACTTAAATGACTTTAAATGTGTTAAAGACAGTTTAAGTGATCTTTGAGCATGTTATGCTTTATATAAAAGGGATCTCTGTGACTGAAGTGCATTAAAATAAGTTTTAGTGAGTCTTAGAATATATTTGGTTAAAGATAATTTGTTAAAATATGCGGTGAGAAGTCAAGCAAAATGGCACCTTTTATTGGCTAACTAAAAAGATTACAATATGCAAACGTTTAAGGCAATTCCCTTCAGGGAAGATGTAATTAGGGTTAAGGATTTTAAGTTAGCTAATAAAAGGTGTCATTTTGCTTGACTTCTCACTACATTCATAATGGTACAACACCCTATTACTACAGACATGAAAATATGTGGTGTAGCTTGAAAGGATCTACATGTGTACGAAGCAATTGATAAAAGTGTGAATAAATGTATAAATGTACTGTAGTTCAAAATGCAAATGATATGATTAGATGCAACGAAAAAGTCTCCAAGTTTGGAAAAGTGTGTACACCACCTTCCTTTTGAGTATTTGCCATGCTTTAAAGGAAGAAGGTTCTTTTAATATTTTAAAGTAAATTTAAAGTAAAAGGTGACATATTCTCCAAGACGGCAGGAAGATGAGAAGAGGATACGCTCTGGCCAGAAACAAGAAACATCTTGGAAAATTATAACATATATGTGTGTGTGGCCTGCTGGGGGTGCACCAGCTGCCCAAACCAAATACAGACAGACACCAGGCACAAGTCTCAGCACACAGCGCATGATTATTTCATTGTGAAATAATCTCTGTCTCTCTCTCTCTCTCTCCCTCTCGACTCTGGCTCTCAGAGAATTGGCAGCTGGCTTCTTTTAAGCTGCACCTGGGAGTGCTGCAGATGGCTTGTTAGCAGAGTCTGGGACTCTCCCAGATGTTGTAAAAGCCTAATATAGTAGGGCTCTGCCATGTCTGTAACTCCACCTGGCTGTGCCCCCAGAATCCAACAGGGCTTCAGTGAACTCCATCTCGCAGTATGTCCTGTGGGAATCTGTGATGCCACAGCAACCCAAGGGGGCTGCTCTCTAGTGTCCCGGGGAGATAATGCCCTGAGGCTGCTCTCTCCCCCGGTACTTCAATCTAACTGATGTCCAGGGCCTCTGACCGTACACAACATATGCAAGAATAATTAGCCTTGACAAGAGGTTATGGGTAAAAGTAATCAATGTTGTCAGCACAGATACTTTTAGAATATTTTCTTAGTCTAAAGTACTGTAATTTTTAAATTGACAAAGGTACAGAACCTCCATTCTCAATATGAAGGCATTTTAGATACAAATAGATTTTGAATCATAAGGCATTTGATACATGTCATATATTGATTTCTTTTTCCATCCACTTCTTGTCCATTAGCAATTTGCATACAGTATTTTAAATGTGAAATGGAATGTTGATGTTTGAATGACTACATAGCTAATGGAAGTCATTCATGGAAAGTTAGGTTGTTTTATTTCCTATAATTTGAAGTTCTTATGAAACATACAAGAAACTATGTTAAACTTTTAAAGCTTAAGGTAAAAATCTACCTGTTAATTTATTACTAGTAAAAAATAATAGCTAAAGGAAACAACTGGATTATGTATAAAGAAACTGTTTTAGCTTTAAGATAGCATGTTAATAGATGTGTTTTAAGATCATTTCTGCTGATCTGTGACCTTTTAAATAATTTGAGGGACTTTATGTTGGAAATGGTAAAATATGTTTTATATGAATTACCCAGTGTGATAATAATGCAACACAGACATTATAAAGATTTTGGGCAGCCACCCGTATATTGTTTTCCCGGCTGCAAATGTTAAGTTTATGAAGCACGATGTGCATAGAACAGAGTCCAAAACAGAACTGATCATTACAGACAAAGATGGAGGCTTTAAAGGCCCATAAGGGAAGTGATGTCATCAAAAGGGCCAGAATCGGAAGTGACGTCAGCAAAGGGCCATCACCGGAAGTGATGTCTTCTGAGGCTTCGGAACTTTGCAGGATTTCCCAGGAAAGGTCTGTAGGGAACTGAGAAAGACAGTCAGCACACTCCGCCACCCCCTGGTCAGATGTTTTATTACAATTACTCAGGCCCTTTAGCTGCCTCCTACTCGCACGTGTGTGACATCTGATAGACTTAGACATAGTGAAATATAACTTTCTTTGGAAAATGATTTAAAATCCGAGACTGCACATATTTGAACAATATTCTATAAATTAGAAAAAGAGAATGTGAAGCCTAACTTCTAGTTTGCTTTAATTTCACTTTTTAAAGCAATTAGGAATTTACCAGTCCAGACTGCTGATTTCTCCATTAACTTTTGCTTACTGTGCTGACTGAGAGATGTTCTCTGGAGGACACTGGTGTTATAGTACCATCCATTCTTTTATGAAAAAGAGAGTGTAAAATGCCTGTGATTGATTCCATTTCAAGACAGGAACAAGAAGGGGAGTTAAAATGCTCTCCTAATGTTCCTAATTTCTACAGGAACCTCCACAGAACACAATTCCTTAACTAATAACCTCCACACCACTCTGCCTTCTCTTTTCTTTTGTTGTTATTGTTTTCCATCCCTGGATATATTTGTTTCTGTAGCAGAATGATAACATTTGGCTTTTATTAGTTGTTATATTAATGGGGCCCTTTTCAGAGTTTTTACTGACCGATACCCTCTTGCTCCACATTTCCTCTATAAATAAAATAATAATAGCAAAACTGGCACATGTCAAAAACAAGGGATTTTGTGATGTTATAGTAAATTAATTTAAATTTTTGAAGCTATTTTCATAGCAACCAGGGTTAAGTGCCAATAGTTTGAATATTGTGAGACCAATTGAAATTCCTTTTACCTTGGTATATTTTAAGATTGATTTTTTTTTTATATTGTGAATGAATTATTTGCTGTAATGGATATGCCTTTTAATTGGATGGAGTCCACAACAACAGCCAAACTAGATACAACTGCAGAAGTGGATTATGAAGGGTCCACTGCTTAGCAGATATTGGTCAGTTTTTAAATAAATAAATAATTGAATAGCCAGCTCGATCTCTGTGGGTCTGGCAGTGTGTGTGGCTGCTGGAGGTTGGTGGGGTTGTTCAGACAGAACCTGCATGTGAGGGTGTGGTCTGTCTAGATTGTTCCATTGGCTTTCTGTGGTCTGCAATTTAGGCCCTGTGCCCAAAGAAAAACACAAAAGGGAAGAAAGAATGGAGGTTAAAGAATGGAGAGAAGCAGACTGAAGGTGGAGAGAGTCCGGTGTGAGCCAGAGAGCAAAAAAGAGAAAGCAGACAGACAGCAGGGATGACAGTCCCTTGGGAAGTGTGAGACTAACGCTCTGGGCTGCTGTACTGGATCACTCCAGCCAAGTGATTTGGGAAGTTGGAGTGATGGGGTGCTCACTCCTATGTACGTGGGGGAAGTTAGCGGGAGTTGGGGGTGCTCTGATGAGGTGCCCTTCCAGGGCCACGGATGGCCGTAGGGACTCAAGCTTTGGTAAAAAAAGGTTTGGATAGGGCGCCCTACTGTAAGCATGGAGCAGTAGGGTTGTGAATCTGGAGAAAATAGATGGTTGTGACTGTCAGATTGGGGTGTCCACTGCTGTGAGACCTCATGAAAGGTAAGCAGAGGAGACGTCAGTTTTAAAAGGGTTGCACTGGGGACTGAGTTTTAATAAACGGTTTCCTGCTTAGGAGATTTTAACCTTGTTTTTTAACCACCACCGAACACTTCATTTTTATTGGATTATGTACTTATTTATGGTAAACTTTATGAACACTGCTCTTTTGGACACTGTTTGTTGGATTTGTATGTGCATGTGTACTGTGCTATGTGTATGTGTCCTCATTTGCCCAGCTCCTCTTGATAACGTTATTGATGGTGGTGGGTTCAAGAGTCTCCCCGGAGGCCACAAAAGCATGGAGCCAACCATCACAAGAGGAAATTATTTTTATTTTTATTTGAGGATCTATTTTGAATGCAACAGAAAAAAGAAAAGAATCTTGTATACCTATTGTGCTTACCAGCTTCAGAATCCATTTTGACCATTAAAAAGTTAAACAAAATGATACCTTTTTTTGGCTAACTAGAAAGATTACAATATGCAATATTTCTTCAGGCAAGATGTAAACATGATTATGATTGCATATTACATATTGTAATCTTTCTAGTTAGCCAATAAATGGTGTCATTTTGCTTAACTTCTCACAATATCCATAATGACTAACACAATACAACACCCTAGTACTAGTGACCATTAAAAACAAATTGACCAGAATATAAGCAGAGACAGGATTAAAATGTCCATAGGTTTTACTGCTAGTGTTATTGTTGATAAGGGTTAAGCCCTATGATACAGGCCTAACACCTCATGAGATATTGATATAGGATCCATAAGTAACTTTCAGCAATTACAGATGAAGTATGACAATACTGACTAACATTGAGCAAAACTCTGAAGTCCTTTATAAATTCTGGTAAAAGCTTCCTTGCATATCGGAGATAATAGCCGGAGACTGGGCTGTAATAAAGGTCTGCAGACAGAGGAATTGACTCCAAGGAAAAACAAGCCACACTAGAAAAGGGATCAAGCCACACATCAGGCCATTGACCAACTGACCACTGGACCTCCATTTGTGGCAACATACTCAAGTTCCAGTTAAAGGGATCATGGATCCCTAGTGCTTAAGGTGCAAAAGATCATTGTGGATCCCAAATCATAGAGAGCAGCCTACTTGGAATCCAAAGCAGAGTCCCATTCATCAGATCAAGAATCCCAGGTATTGGTATACTTTGGTTTGGGGTGTTGAACCCCAAAACCTGATTATCATATTAAATCCTCACCATGCAGGGAGTTTTGTCATAATATAATATCTTTTTTTCTGCAGTAACATAATTTAAAGAAGATTTGTCGATCTGCACCATCACCAACTGATCAAAGCACCGTGATGGATTTGGATTAAAGGCCAAAAGTCCACATGACCATCATCATCAAGTTCTTCCATGTGAACCCTGAATACCATGAGGACTGATTGAGGTCATTTATGTTAAGTTGAATGCCTAGAGGGGGCTGGGTGGTCTCGTGGCCTCGGAACCCCTGCAGATTTGTTTTTCTCCAGCCATGTGTAGTATTCTTTGTGTTTTTCTGTTAAAAAAACATTGTTAGGCAATGTTAATTAATATTGCCTAATTTTATTTTGAATATATTTTGTCTTTTTTTCTCTTTCTTTATCCTGTAAAGCACTTTGAGCTACATCATTGGTATGAAAATGTGCTATATACAGTAAATTAATGTTTTTATTGTATGTGTTTTTAAGCGCATGCGGCTGGTTCAAGTCCTGACAGCATGAATGTGTAGAGCAGATCAGGCAGAGATCTTATAGTACACATGCATGAATGACTGCTGAAGGTCTGTGGGGGCTTTAGAACATATTGTGATAGTATGGGGTGCGAGGCAGGACCACCATATAGGGGGCACCAGTAAATCATAGAGAAAAAAACACCCAAGCCTGTAGACAGCCAGTGTGTCAATCTAATGAAATGGCTAATCTGGAAATGCTAAGGAATTTATTAAACTTTCTTAATGAAAAGAATGTCTTTAAGCAATGCACATTTTTAATATATATAAATTATGACAATCTTTATCATTGAAGATAGTTATTTCTGGCCTTGTGGGGGGAATTAATTATTTGAATAGCAAATGCTTTCACTTTTCAAGTTAAGCAACAATGATTTGGAGAATATTCATTTAAAATTATTAAATGAAGTAAACAAATAATTCCACTTTTAAAAAAAGTAAGCAAACAAACATAAAAACAACAAAAGGGTGCATAAGTAAGGAAAATTAATATTAAGTAATCATAGTCATTCGGTTCAGCTGAAATGCCTTTGAAAATGTAAGGTTAAGTAAAACACAAAAGTTTCTGATATTACTAGGCAAATTTATCACCGGAGTCTGCCTGGCACTAAATATGCCAACATGATAAAGCAGAGTGGTTTCTTTCGAACAACCTTATGTATATCAGCACCGGCTTTGTGGAAATTGATCTCAAAAGCTGTCACCAAAATAAATCACGAGCAGCTTCTCTAGAAAATTGAATCTCAGGACTTTACTTTCAAAGTTTCTCCACAGATAAACACAACAGACCAGGGAAGTTATTCCCACGTTGCAAACGCCTCTAAAGAAAATGCATTATGATGGGCCCTTCTTCAAATATCTTAATGATAAAGGTTGCTTAGTGGATGTAATGGATTTTATTTTATGTTGTAAATCTAAAGATATCTACTGAGTGGAGATTAAGTGATGCAGATGTTACACTAACATTATCAATATTTTCATATTCATTTGCTAAATGTTTTTAAACAACCATCATTTTTATTATGCTATGAACTGAAGCAGCCCCTAAACTGATAGACTAGAGGCAATCATAGTGTTTACTGTTAAAAACTCTTTTTTTTTTAAAATTCGCTTCAGTGTTGGTGCATTCTTAAATCATCACCAAATCCAGTTTCTTTCACACTAATGGGCAGGTGTATAGAAACATTAAGTTAAGGGTGCATGAACGTGACAATTTGGTTCTTATAGAGTGTTTTCATAGTAAACAACACTTGTTTTTGTTGAGGCTGGAGTCACATGTGGAATTAAGCTGAGGAGTATTCATTAAAGGCCAAGAGGCTAGCCCCAGTGTTTCGTTGGGTGAGAAAATCTCACGATCTTTACCAGGAGCCACAAGTTCACAATACTATCTATTTGAAAATTCTCTAGAATTAAAATTTTGTCTAATATGAAAAAATACATAGTGGTAAGTTCCACATTTGAAATTTTAAAAGAAAATGACAGACATTCCTTATCAACAAAACTGATGTAGACTAATGAGTCAAAATCTTCTCAGTGTGTAATTAACTTCCATCTATTTTTTATCTTTACTAATCAAAGGTGACACAGACCCATCACTGAATGAAGTCTTTGTGATATGCACACTACTGACACATTGCTACAGTTTGTTAATTAAATTGTGAGATAAGTGTGAGTACTGTGATGTGGTGAGAGCATCCTTTATTTGACTTCAGCTTGATCAATAAAATAAATGAATAAAATTAGCAACTGTTTTACTGCAACACCCAAACATGAATAGGAAGAAACGAGACATTTTATTTTTGTCTATAACATCAAGAAATGGAGAACATTTTGGTGACTTTTTAGTCATGTTTCAGCATGAGAAAAATGAAAGGAAACCTAAACACACTATGAACAGTGGTTGCCCTCAGATGAACTCGAAAACCTCACTGCTCTCAAGAATTGTGAAGTACCTGCACAATTTGAGCCAGCACTGTGGGATCTCTTTAATCTGAAATCTGCAATACAAAATGGAGAGGAAAAAAAAAATCTCTATAAGCTTTCCACTGTGAAAAAAAAATGTTTTGATGTGAACAGACCATTCAATTCAACATAGCTCAATTTTTCATGCTCACTGAAGGTCTCCAAAAATGTACTTGACTTGAAATTAAAGAGTCTCCAAAGAATTACAACAGTGACACAACGTTTTTGTGTGAAGAAATACTTCCTAACATTTATTTAAAATTCACAGTTGAACAGCTTTCATCTGTGTCTGTGTGAGCTTTTTAACAAACTCATTTGAAAGTAAAAGCTGGAGTCATCCTTACCTATTCCCTTGATAATTTTAAGTATTTCTGTAATGTTATGTGTTATGTCTCCATTTAAATAATCTAAATATATTCAGCTCCTGTAGGTAAAGATTTGAATTGATCACTCAATTAATTATGAGACGTGCCTTTAGCAATGCTATTAATTAATTAAATCTATTAAAAAGATGCCCACCCAAGGACACCAAATTAAAGTAGGTTGTATTAGGAATCTCTGTTTTACCTCCCAGCCAGGACATCAGAAGTATGAAGTGAAGTGTACAATCATAACTCAGTGAAAGTCTACATTAACTACTTACTTTCTCTGTTGTGGTTCGCCTTAGCAATTTACAATTTTCACAAAAAATCCAGACATTCTTGCTAGAGTAAGCCAAATAAAAAAAATATAAGGATAATAGAGGATGAATGCAAATACAGTATATACAGTATATATATATATATATATAGATAAATAGATAGGACAAAAAAAAAACAACGCAAAAAAAAAACCTATGACAGCTTAGATATTTCCTTGTGAACTAGGAGTTCCAAGGCACGCAAGTCCCAAGAAACATTTACAAAATTGCCAACTAGAGGGGGATATACTGCCTACCCCTAGCTAGATAAATGGGAAAAAAATAATATCTTTATAAAAATAAAAAGGAATTATTTTTCACAAAATGCACTGTCACATAGTGAAGATACATGGAGCACATGAAGTAAAGGAATTGCCGTAAAAACACAGCGGCAATCCTACGCAAACAGAATCCAAGGTCAAAAACAGAGCAAAAGTTCAAAAATCCAGAGAATCACAAGAAAGCACAAAGCAGAACAAAACCCACCAACTCTCCCACTCCAGAGCATGTTCACAAAAAACCACAATGAACTATGGGGGAGACCCTTCAGATTTATAGGTGCTGATTGATTGGCAGGTGGCCTAACCTTTTGTGGTATCAACCACAAAGGAGAACATAACCCAGGCAGCTTACATATGCAGACACAATCAAAAACAAAGAATATTGCAAATGATCAACAAAAGTAACATTAACATAAATAAAAGAATCGAAAATATACAAAACAGACCTAAAAATTAATTTGGACCTTGGCTGAAACACAACAGGGACATACTCTAACTTCTGAATTCTTTCTCTTTATCTATAAGAAAGAAAAATATCTGTCTTTTGAATTCTGATTTTTAAATTCATGTGGTCAAGATCCATAATTTCTTTAGTCATTAAGCTTCTAGTGTCTGCACTGTGGAGTTCATTTGCTCACAGCTAGTCTGCACTGGCATATCCCCCCAAAAAGAGTTACTGTGTGCGTGCATGTGTGTGAGATGCTGCTCTGCCCATTCTTACTGGATTTAGGAAGAAACTTATAGCCGCTAAAGACTTATCCTTCCTAGGGGTTATTATGTTTCAGTTATAGAGACACCAATACCATAATATATTAAGTGGTTCTATCCTAACTTCAGAGTTACAATCAAAGTAGGTGTACTTATGATTTGGGATAGTCGATGCTTTTTTCCTTTCCTGGATGGCTTTCTCCAGCACACGTACAAGTAAGTGAAGTTAAGTGTGCCTTCTTTGTTCAGTAGCTTTTCTCCTTCTCCACTTTTGTTGTATTTTCTGGTTGCAGGCATTACTGCAGTTTTCTCTTTGAGGTTTTTACATGCAGTGTCCTCAGTTGCTAGCAAAGTTACATCTACTCGGTATGTGGTGATCAGTCAGCTCCAATCAACTTTTACGTTTGGCTTCTCTCAGCTTGTGCACTTGCTGTTCTTCTGCAAAGGTTTGGACTAATGGCATTCTTGTTCAACTCCATTACAGACAAGTCTTTAACGTTTTCTGTCCAGCATGGTTTTTCTTTGGAATAAAGAGGATTGTTCCAGCCTTTCTTATGGACACATCCTATAGGGCCCTGCTTTATGAAGTTAAGCTAACCGGGTTGAGAGCAGTGAGCTTAATGAGCAGAAAGCAGATTTGGTGTGTGCAAGACTTTTGAAAGGAATAGATGATTGATGTGTCCTGATGACATTGTGATCTGTAGCAATAGTAGGGAGCAGGTTGAGGAGACCCTGGAGAGGTGGAAATATGCTCTAGAGAGGAAAGGAATGAAGGTCAGTAGGAACAAGACAAAATAAATGTGTGTAAATGAGAGGGAGGTCAGTGGAATGGTGAGGATGCAAGGAGTAGAGTTGGAAAAGGTGGATTTTAAATACTTGGGATCAACAGTACAGAGTAATGGGGATTGTGGAAGAGAGGTGAAAAAGAGAGTGCAGGTAGGGTGGAATGGATGGAGAAGAGTGTCAGGAGTAATTTGTGACAGATGGATATCAGCAAGAGTGAAAGGGAAGGTCTACAGGACGGTACGGAGACCATCTATGTTTTCTGGGTTGGAGACGGTGGCACTGACCAGAAAGCAGGAGACAGAGCTGGAGATAGCAGAGTTAAAGATGCTAAGATTTGCACTGGGTGTGACGAGGATGGATAGGATTAGAAATGAGTACATTAGAGAGTCAGCTCAAGTTGGACGGTTGGGAGACAAAATCAGAGAGATGAGATTACGTTGGTTTGGACATGTGCAGAGGAGAGATGTTGAGTATATTGGGAGAAGGATGTTAAGGATAGAGCTGCATAGGAAGAGGAAAAGAGGAAGGCCTAAGAGAAGGTTTATGGATGTGGTGAGAGAGGACATGCAGGTGATGGGTGTAACGGAACAAGATGCAGAGGACAGAAAGATATGGAAGAAGATGATCCACTGTGGCAACCCCTAACAGGAGCAGCCAAAAAATGAAGACTGGAGGGTTGCTAATAGTTCATTTATAGTCCTTTGCCCTTGAGCAAGAATTTAGATTGTTCTTCGCAGAGACATTTCTGGTAAAGTGCAGATGCTGCATTCTAAAGAGGGGCCCAGACAAGAGAAAGTTGATATTGAGAGCATCTGGCAACAGAATTGTGTTCGAGGCATTGGCAAATTTATAATGCCAGCCTATCCTACACTCCTCAGTCTCTCCTCATAGTTCTAGTAACCCTTATATGGATTTTCTAATGTCATTTTTCTAATCCAAATAACATTACTGCCCACAATAGGTTAGATAAGGGACTGAAAGTCAGCTTTTCTTATTTTGTCTGCAAAATGCCAGGATCTTCTTCTTAATCTATATTTTTTCATCCTCCTAGGAATTTTTCTGAATCTAGGACATCTCCTCTAATCTTGCTAGTTTAAGAATAATTCCACATGTAGCCAACATTTATTTTCTAAATTATTCATATAATTTAAAGTTCATGTTTTTTTCAATGTGTTTACATTTTAATTTATTTTGTGTTTTTTAATCAGTGGTGTTTTGCATGATTCAGTTTGTGTCATTTTCATTTGTTTTAAACTTTTTACATTTGTTGGTATGTTTTTACTTCTTTTTCCATGCTGGCTTTCATTCTTTATGATTTATTCTTGTGTACCGCACTCATTTGGAGTCTTTTATGGGTTTCTAGGAAGAATCAACTTGTGCAGGGGTAGGCAAATACAAGTCAAAGGAGGAAAAAGGTGGGCTTTGTGGAATATGTCTTATTTTAAATTTCATTTGAAAAATGAATTCATAGTATTCAGTGAGACTTGCTGTATATTTTCAGGGTATTTGCAGACCTGAAAAAAATTAGAAAATAGCAAGAATCCTGTTGGCAAAGTTGAGATAAATTTTGGCCTAGGAACTTGTGACTCATGAGGTTGAAATGTAAATCTTGAGAAGAGAGACGAAGTGGCGCAAAGAGATTCCCCAGCCATCAGTCTACCTCAGACCTGCTTTTGGCTGCGCATATCTGTACTCTGTTTGTGTGACAATAATGATCCGATACACCTACCTGTACAGAACGTTGTAATTTAGCATGATAAACTCAAAACAAAAAATCAAGAGGAATAATATCACAATGCATCTGGCAAATTAAATGTTAAAAAAGAGTTCCTACTTGACAGAAAAAAATGCTGTTGAATATTCAGATTGAGGCCCACCAAACAATGATTCTGCTATATCAATGTGTCCACCTTCAGTTTCACCACTGAAGGACAGTAATCCATTAAGATCGTGTCTTTTTTGTTGTTAGCCCATGTCTTCCTATTTTGATAATGTCAAAAATGATCAGCAGGGGGCTATCTTGGATAATAAGTGAGTAGCTATACCAAAATTTCATTCTGAAAGGCCACAAAATGATGAGACTGAGTAAAGAGGAAAAGTGCAGGTCACACTGGTCTTAAAACACTGCCGAAAAATTCAACAACTTCTGAAGGCTCTTGGATGAAGCCACACCAAGAAATTACATCATTTCTCTCTGTAGTCCCGGCCAATCCCAGGTAGCACAGTAACTATGAGACACTGGAAAAGAAGCTTTTACTTGCATCATCTCTAAGAGAGAAATATAAAGTAGTAAATATATATATTTTAGAATTCACTGAAGATGTTATGTTTGTTCAATGTATTCATTTGTCAGTTTTGAATGATCTTAATGTATAAGCAATATTTAATTATCTGAAAAATTTGACAGTTCATATCTAGATGGAGGTGCAATTCTTTCTCATAATCACAACATCTGTCTGTCCATCCATCCATCTTGAAGCAGATGGTGAGAGTAATCAGTAATTATTATCACTGGGATTTGTGCTTTAATTTGCATAACATTTCATGTACATACATACTGTACATTCAGATATGTAGATTTATAAACTTCTTGCCCTGAGATAGAAATAGGAATTTTACAAGTTTGATATTTAATGAAATAAGACCTGCATCTGCAAACAACAGAAGAGTATAAAAGAGAAAATTCACTGACTGGTTGCAAAACAATTCAGCTAGAAGGTTCTGAAAAGAAACAAAGATGCAGAAAATGGGCTGCCGGGGCAAACTTGCATAATAAGATGCCATGTGTTTGTAAACAAAGACAGTATTTAGTGAAAATGTTAACATTTTTGGATGGACAAAACTTTTAAGACAAACAACTGAAAATTGTTCTAGTATACAAAATGTCCCGGTACTTCCACCTTGACAGTTATTGCTTATGAGGAGGGTCTCAGATGGGACAAGTCCAATGTGAAGAAGAAACTTCTTCAACTAAATTAGTCATTTGAAGGGATGTGTTTTTCTTTGACTCTATCAAATGATGGTTGCATTCCGCATTCTCTGTGGGGTTTAAACCCAAGTTTATGTCCCATGGGTCCAGTGAGGATACACCATCTGCACAGTGAAAACCTGGTTACACTGCTATGCAGTTGGTGTTGCATAGCAACAGAAATTATGGGCTAGTGCATAAAGCAGGGAAAAAAGGAATTGCTAAGGGCCTAGCCCCAGTATTCTGATAATATCTAAAATAATGGCAGGCTACATAGGCAAGCAAAAAAGACCAAGGGCCTCATGCATAATGCCGTGCGTAGAATTCACATTAAAACATGGCGTATGGACAAAAGCAGAATTGTGTGTATGCACAAAAAAATGCAGATGCATAAATCTGTGCGTACACCAACTTCCATGTTCTTTCGCTAAATAAATTCCAGTGAGCATGAAAAGTAATGCACATGCACATGGCTGCTGTCCCGCTCCATCTCCTCCCAGAATTATGCCGCTTTGAATATGCAAATCAATATAAATAGCCCTTAAGCTCAGTATTCTGTGAAAAGACAAAGGCAAAAGCACTGGGGAAAATAGAAGAACTTCTGCGAATTTCAAGGTAAGGCAAGGAAAAACATACTATTTGTTGGTTTAAACAGTGATATAAACAACAAAAGGAAGCTGATTGAGTGACACAGTGTGTTGGAGAAATTCAAAAGTTCAAGTTCACAAAGTCGCACAGTGTCTGCTGTGAAAAGGCGAGTCGTAGCCCACCATCTGAGAGTCATATGGAAGCTTATTACGGTACTGAGAAAAGAAAAAAAAAAATAGGGACACAGTGGGAAAAAAAGCACAAATTTTCAACTTTAATCTCGAAATTTCCACTTTAATCACGTGGTTTATTTTGTCATTAAAGTAGAATGTCATAATCTTCATCTTAAAATAATTTAATTTACTAGTTTCCCAAATACCATCATAACTAAAGTAGCACATTAAATGCTTTGTTTTGTATTTGATCTTCTATGTACTCTATGTGTGTGAATCACTACGTGTATGCCATAGGTATGTTCCATACGGCCTGCGCCACCACCACCTACTCAAAGCATCATGATGCTCCAACATTGATGGACTGAAAGCCAGAAGTCTACGTGACCATCATCATCAAGTCCTTCCATGAGAACCCTAAATACAAAGAGGACTGTTTCATTTATGTTAGGTAGATTGCCCAGAGGGGACTGGGCGGTCTCTTGGTCTGGAATCCCTGCAGATTTAATTTTTTTTCTCCAGCCGTCTGAGGTTTTTTTTGTTTTTTCTGTCCACCCTGGCCATCGGACCTTACTTATTCTATGTTAATTAATGTTGACTTATTTTTTATTGTGTCTTCTATTTTTCTATTCTTCATTTTGTAAAGCACTTTGAGCTACATTTTTTTGTATGAAAATGTGCTATATAAAAAATGTTGTTGTTGTTATACAGTATCTATGCTTATAATGCCTCTTTTTTGTTGGGTCAGTTGCAAGGAATGTAATATCCCTAGAACTTGTATCTGACCAACGAGATATTGAGGAAGGTCAAATATTTGATGAAGACACTGTGTCTGATTATTCATTCGGAGGAGAGGTACATTTTCCAAATAATGTTTGATCAAACTCCACTCTGATCAGTCCCATGTGCCCCAATCACATTTTGAAATCCTAGGTAATGAGAATGTTAGGCTGATTGTGAGATTCTTCATTGAACTGTGGGTGTTTTTGCCTGTGTATTACCTACCTGCAATGGCATGAAACGCCTCTTCTATTGTCTGCACACACAGGTGTCCAGGAAACACTATGAAAACCCGAAGGAAATATTTCAGAGCCAAACAGACTTTACGAATTGCCTGGCAAACTGCACTTTTAGATAGATTTTCCGCATTGCCTACAGTATATATAAAAGTGCCGCTTGCAAAAAATCTCAAAGCAATACATACTGTCTGTGTGGTTGTGAGAGCCCAACTTCGCCTAGTTTGACTTCGAATATAAGGTGCTAATAAATCTTTGAGGTACAATATTCCCCCTTGGCTAAAGCGGTATCTTTCGAAAAGAATTTCCTCCGGGAGCAATAAAGGATCTTGCCAATCGCGCAAAACCCTCTTTATATGAAATTCTCTTCTTATAATTAGTGCACCAATATCAATTGCTCGCTCATTCATGAATGGTGAAGCCATGACTGAATAAATTCCATGCACAGAAACTGATTAAGTGTGTGAGCTAATTCTTGTTTACATAGAACAAACCTGCTCTGAGCAGGTTTGAGGAAATGGATGTGCTGCTATGACAACACATCCAGCAAGAGTTTTGAAAAACCAACAGATCCGAGATCATGCCAAATTGTCAACAATTACATCCGGCTAAACGAGTAATCCAAGTACGAAAAATACCCCCCAGGTCATCATGTTATGGCAACTAATATGTTCTTTGTTTATTTAACCTTTTTATTTTTTTCAAATATTATTTGTGTTATGCTAGGAATACTGCTTGTGGTTTTGATTTTGTGCAATATTAGAATTTTTATAGTGTGCTTTAATTATTTTGTATTATATTCATAATATATGTAGTACTTTTTTGGTGAGGTGTGATTTGACCTGCCTTCTTTGTGTGGAGCTTGTGGGGACAGGGCCACCTACTTACACAGCTGGGGGACTGGCCCCTTGTTTTTGAACTTGTAAATCTTTCTTTGTTGTATTTTCTGATTTTGACTCGTGCTTCAATTATAACATACTGTTTTTGGTTTGGTGTTCTTTGGATTCATTTGTTCTAGGTTTTGGCAAAACTATTCATGCATCAAGATCTATAATGAAGGCTGGTCTGGTTTTTCATTTTGTTGTTGCCACAAAATGGTTGTGTTCATGAAAAACAAAATGGCAATGTGGTAAATAAAAAACTTAAATACTCCACTCAAAAATAATTTTTATGTTATGTTACTTTTTATGTTATTAACTCCATGTAGTTTGTAGAGATGACTGAGAAAAAATTTTAATCTTATGTTTTCATGCAGAATGAGAGGAAAATATTTATGATATAATAGAACCAAATATGACCCATACTGTACAACAGCAAATAATTCTCAAATTTCCTGTATTGCATAACCCATATGTCTGTTATCCACTTGTATGCTCAAATGGTAGCAATAACATCACATGCCCTCACATGTGTGCCACTCACTTGTTGAGCACTTTGCAAGAATGATCTTCATTCTGGTGATGTCCCAACTCCTTAACCAGTTTTAAGGCTTCGGAAAGGCATAGAAAGTAAACTGAAATGAAATGAAAATGAAAACACACGCAGTCACATCAGACTGTTGCAGAACCTGTCAGCATGAATGGCTCATTACTGCCACATATCATCAGCCCCACTAACTCAGACCTGCAGAGCAGGTATAGGAGTGCACTCCCAAACCCCAGACCCATGGGCATATGGAAGTTACTGATTGTTCTATGATTTTTCTTTCCTAGTCATGCAGATTATATCTATGATTTTGTAACCTCAGACCAGGGATAAATCCAAAATCTGAACACAACTGTAGGTAGTGGTCAGAAAGTGAAATCCATTTTTGTTACGTAGGAGGCCATTGAGCCTCGTGCTGTCCTTTTAGAAATACTGTAATTCGGATGGGAAGGTCTCTGTTTCTAACATGTGACCAGTCTTTTATCTTTTATCCTTCAGAATACAACAGAGACACTGATCTTTGTAGTCACATGTTCATAAATGCTGTTCATGTATACAGTGTTCAGACAAAAACAATTGAACAAAACTGGCCATTAGGCATCAGCAAAGTATGAAGGCCTTTCCTTTCATACATGAATCCCTAAAAATACGTTTATAATTCATAGTCAGAGCTGAGGTAGGCTGACAGTGAAAGGTGAGGATGGCAAGAAAAACAAAGAAGATGACAGAACTGAGCTGTTTATAAAATAGGAAGGCAAACCAGGCATTACAAGAAGTAACAAGGGTTTCTGTAACAGGTAGACCTTGCAAGCAGCACAATGGTGATGTTTCCTTTATTGACTGAGGTGCTTTCTTTGTTCTCCTTCCTTTGCCTGTGTTTGCATGAACGAACCAGATTTGTGTTATTAAAATCAGTGTCTTTTTTGTTGAGCTTATACATGGCACAGTTAGGGTATAGCCTTCAAAACTGTCACAACAATTACACATCTGCACATCTGAATCTTTATTAGAGGTCTGTATAAAATGTGTTCATTGGCGCTGATCTAAATTGACACACAGATTCCATGAAAATAGTTTCAATGTGTTACTTTTATGCCCGGCGTTTTTTCTCATTGTGCACATATAAAGAGTGATATTCCTGATTTTTCTTTAGCATGGCAAGTAACAGTGGAGTTAGAAATTGTATTCAGACCTCTTCACTTTCTGCACACTTTATTGTGTTGTAGATTTCATTTCAAATGAGTAAATTTGACTTTTGTGCTTGTTAGTCTGTAATTAATAACCTATAATGATAAAGTTAAAACATATTTTCAGATAAGGTGCAAATTTATTTAAAATCAACTGAAATTTTTCATTCATATAAGTATTCATATTCTAAATTTAAGACTTGGTAAACACTCTTTTGGCAGCAATTACAGCTTTGAGTCTTCTTGGTAAGTCTCTACAAACTTGAATTGGGCAGTTTATCCAATTCTCCCTGGTAGATCCTCTCAAGCTATATTAAACTGGATGGAAAGCATCTGTAATCCACCATCTCCAGCATCTGTCTCTACAGATGTTCTATGGGGTTTAAGTATGGGCTAGGCTGGGCCATTCAAAGATGGTCAGAGACGTGTCCTGAAGTCACTCCAGCATTGTCTTGGCTGTATGTATTGGGCCATTGTCGTGCTGAAAGGTGAACTGTCACCCCAATCTGAGGTTTGAGTGCACTCTGGGGCAGGTTTTATTCAATGACTTCTCTGTATTTGGCTGCATTCATCCATCCCTCGATTCTGACCATTCTTCATGTCCCTGCAATGGAGAAGTACCCACATAGTATGATGCTGCCACCACTATGCTTGATCATCGGGATGTTATTAGGCAGGTGCCTGCTCTTCACCGGACATAGTGCTTAGATTTCTGCCCACAGAGTTTAGTTTGTGTCTTATCAGACCAAAGTATCTGTTTCCTCTTGCACTCAGGATGATTTAAACTGTCACATGCCTTCAACTTAAGAATGCCTTCTATCTTGCTATACTACCATAATAAATGCATGATTGATGGGGTGCTGATGAGATGGTTATCCTTCCAACAGGTTCTCCCATTTCATCTGAGGACTTCTGAAGCTCTGTTAGAGTGACCATTAGGTTCTTGGTCATCTCTTTTACTGGTTGGTCAGTTTTGCTGGATGGCCAACTCTAGTAAGTGTTCTAGATTCCAAACACCTTCTTTTGCACAATTATTGAGACCACTGTGTACCTGGGAGCGCTCAATGTTTTAGAATTGCTTTGATACCCTTGTCCTGATCAATGCCTCACCACAATTTTATGCCATGGTCTTCACAGCTTGGTTTTTAGTCAGACATACAGAATTGACCTGACCATAAATTATAGTGTCACAGCAAAGGGTCTGACATTGTATCCAGACTGTGTGTTCAGATCCCAATACAGACACTGTGTGACCCTGACCAAGTCATGTGCCTGTGCTCCAGTTGGAAAATGAAAAGAAATGGAACCAGTTGTATCTCACATATTGTAAGTCACCTTGGATAAAGCGCCAGCCCAATTAATAAATGTAAATGTCAAAACTTGGGTTTGATTTTTAATAAATATGCAAAACTTTGTGAAAACATGTTTTCAGTTTGTCATTATGGGTTACTGAGTGTAGGCAAAAGTGGCACATTTATCCATATAAAGTGAAATCTACAACACAACAAAGTGTACAGAAAGTGAAGGGATCTGAATACTTTCTGAATCCACTATAGTTGCAGATAATTGTGATAGTAAATGTCCTTAAAAATGTTTTATCCTAGAATGGATTGGTGCCTGATCTAAGGTTGGTTCCTGTCTCACACAAAAAGCTTCCAGGATATGATTAGACCCCTTACAACCATGCCATGGATCAAAGAGATTTTATGGTGCTATGATATGTTCTGTAAGGTCAGCCTTGGGTCTCCCATTATTTTAGTAGCCTAACTAATAAGAATAAGTTAATTATGTAATTATAATAATAATATAATAATAATAATAATAATAATAATAATAATGTAATTATAATTGTGTAAATATTTTCAGTAATTTTAATTCATAACACTCAATCAGGTTATGTGTGATGTTGTAGGAACTGGTTTGGCATTTATTACCTTTTATTCCCAGAATACTGCAGTGGATACTCATTTCAGTTTCACTATAACTACTGATAGTACCACTTCTACTACTACTGGTACGGATTTGTCAGGTATGCAGGATTTGTTTGCTGTTTCTGTCTGCTATTCTTTTTGCATCTGTACAAAGTGGGTGCGAATCACTTAATGTATTGAACAAATGAGCAAGATACAGTAATAAAAATGTGAAAAACAGCAAGGCACCTTTCTGAACCTGCCTACTTCATTACCTGGTGGAGAGGAACAGGAGGTTTTGCTGGCAGCCCATAGTGAAGTCTTGGATCCTTGGTCTTTATAATTGTAGCACTTCTAATTGTGCCACAAGAAATTCAGAACAATACTGTATACGTCAAATATGTCATTGACATGATCAGATGAACTGTTACAAAGTCATACCTTAACCTTTGGTCTAAGGTACTCTGGTATTAGATACCCTAACAAATACCCATGTTACAAACAGACCCATAAATTCAAGTGAGTTTCAGGGATGTCCTGGGAGCACCTCACAAATCCGTGAATTTGCAGGAAGTTCAAGTCTTGTCTATAGAAGAAATCTTCTGCTATGTAATCTGTTGTGCCAAAAACAAGGCAGTTAAAGTATTATCTTCTTAGGAAGGCGGCTGTCAAAAACAGGGCCTGTTAAAGCCCATTGAGGCATTTCTTATGTGATCTTGGGCTATATAAGAAATAAATTGTTGTTATTGTTGTAAAATGAACATGTCTGGTGCTATGGGAGTTTGTTGAGCTCATAGGAGTAACTCTTGGGTGGTCACAGAGAGGTTCTAGTAAACGTTGAGAGTGGATTCAACGTTCCTTGGCTTTATATAGTAAGGGTAGCAACATTAAAATTAACTAGGGAGCTTTAGGCACAAGGATGGAACCAACCTTCAGCAGGGCACCAGTCCTTTGCAGGGCATTTTCACCTACAATTTTATGTAAATAAAAACAAATTAGTCTCATTTCATCTAAGAATCAGGCCCTATGATGGACTGGGGCTCCATTTAGGGCTGTTTTTAGCCCCCCGTGACCCTTAATTTGGATTAATCAAGTCTGAAAACCTTCTATTATGTTGTGTAACAGCTGAGATTCACTGGCAGAAGGAGAAGAAAGAGAAAAGTTATAGTTAAGTCAGAAACGACATCATTCATTTATGTAAATGTTAAAGTAATTTTAGAAAACCTCAATTATCCCTTGTCTTAGTAATTATGTATATAGTAATGTGAAATACTTAAGGACTTTAACAACAACTTTTGTAGGAAAAATAACAAATTAACCATTTTTATTCATACTCTATTAATCTAAGATCTATTACTCCTGTCTCAAAAAAAACTCATTTAAATTTATCATGCTATATAATTGAAATTTTACAAGATGTTCCTTTAATTTAAGATGGACAATGAAACTTCCATATATTTTTAGAATTTTTCACTGACAAAAATCATTCCAATGCAACCTTGATTTTCAAAACATTGTAGCTAAATTGGACACCGTTAAATGCCAGTAGGTTTGCTATAGTTGTTCATTTAGCAGCATTTATTTTAATCCTCTGCTTAAAAGCTAAAAAGCAGTAACACTGAAGAAATGAGTTCTTTCCAAATGTATTATTTGGTTTCTCAGTTATGTTGTATTTTCTGAGAAAAATCTGATTTTGGAGAGTTGTTGGCTGCAATGGTCTTTACAGACAAGAGTCCAAAACAGAACTGAACCAATAGTACAGGCAAGGTGGTTTTAAAGGCAGGGGGTGAATGATGTAAATCAGGAGGGACCGGAAGTGGCATCTTCTGGGGGCAGAGCCAGAGGCACCGTCCTGGGAGCCAGGCGGAATTTTCTGCATTTGGTCTGCAGTGACATAAGAGAAAGGATTAGTGCACTCTGCAACCCAAATTGTCTACCCGGGAATTGTCTTCTTTTGGGCCCTTTAGCTGCCTCCCATGCGCAAGTGTGTGACACTGTGCATAATTTACATTGACATGTTGCATTAAAATGAGTCTACAGTGCCTACTCTATCTACAGTATGTAGATGAACAGTGAAGAGAAGATGTGATGCCACACTGCCATAAACAACTTTAGTGTTTTAGGCATGATGCCAAATATGTGATACTGTATGTCTCAGGACAGAGATGATGTGTCACAAAACACCACTGCTGCCATTCTGCCCACTTTTCAAAGCAGCACTGCTGTCAGAGCTGGCCACTCTCCCGAAGGTTACCTGACTGCTGCCTACATGATTGCTTTGATTTTTCTGCTTACTTGATTGTTGTATGTGGACAAAAAATATTTTTGAATTTCTACTTGTGGCAAATGGGATTGCCATCCATTTCTGATTGACTCTGATATGTGTGATTCATCAGCTGTCCGTTTACACCCAACTTTATGCAATGACCAGGGTAGCTGTTTATAGGTAGTCTTTGAAAACCTAGGATGCAATGATCTTGGCTTAAAAGAGGCGCTCTTTATATTGAACATCCTTGTTTTCTTCAGCTGCAGGTTATAGGTTTATTTTTGTTTTCATACAGATTCACTTTTATAGATTTGTCATGTAAACTTATCTTTCAACCCTCTTAATTAAAAGGGGTTTGGAGGCTTGGTGGCAGGAACCTGTCTTAGCAAGCATAGGGCACAAGGCAGGAGCAACCCCTGAACAGTGTGCCAGTCCATTGCAAGGTGAGCACACCCACCCACATACACACATACACATACACACACACACACACACACACACACACATAAGGGTCATTTAGCGACACCAATCCAACTAACCTGCATGTCTTTGGCCTGTGGTAGGAAAGCCATGCAGAACTCCATGCAGGGAGGACTGAGATAGAAATCCTGGCTTCCTTACTCTGAGGCAGCAGCGTTACCACCATGCTGCCCACTAGAAAATCTCTTCTTCTATTTTATTTTATGTTAACTTTGTGCACTCATGCAGGATTTGGGTATACTGTATAAATGCAGCTTTCTTTCTGTTTCTCATTAAAACCACCAGGTAAGAAACAAAAATACTCTAAGGCTGAATTTCTGCCTAACTGCTAAACTGTTCCGCATACATTTTATAATTTTGGCACTAATGGAACTGCACATTTAATACTGTTTATATTAGGGTTGTTGTTTGTTTTAAATTACTATAATAATCATTATTATTTTATATTATCACTGTAAATAATTTGTAATTATTATAGAAAAACTGATCATACCACGCAGACATGTATGTCCTTTATATTGTATATAAAATAACCTTCTGTTCCATGTAACTCTCAGTAACTTTATCAGAGGACCACTAGAAACAAGGGGTTTAAAAGAGAACAAAAGAAAAAATTAGGTTATGAATTTTGGTGATTTGCATTTTTATAAATATAAGGAACTTTAACTAAACTTATTATCATTGTCATTGCTAACTTTTCAAAACTGGTATTGTGTTCATAAAATGAAACTACCATTGTTCAATTAATCTATATATTATTATGTTCTTGTATTTATATATTTGGGATTACACATTTTTTTTAATTTAATACACTCAGTTTTAAAATGCAAATTTAAGTCAAACTTACATTCATGTGGCCAATATCTGTGTTAACTGCTAGTTTTATCTGGTCATTTACCAACAATTGTGAAATTCATAAAACCAATACATAACTACAGTTCACATAAAATGCATATAGCACATTTTATTATTATGTACTTAACAGATGCCAAGGCGACTTCCAAGACTTTGTGCCAAGAGATAAAATGCAAAGAGTAAAATGAAGAACAGAGATTGTCAGTCAAGTAGCTGCATTTCTGAGGAGCTGGACAGATCTGAAGGCAGTTGAAGGAAGTTCCACCAGAAGAAAGTTTCAAGAGTCCAGCTGAGAGGTAACCAATGACTGAACAATGAGTTGTGTGCCCTAATTACTGAGGAATGGTAGAATTCTCTGAATATCATCAATAAACAAATGACAGGCCTGAGTCATTAAAGATATATGTTCAATGAATGAAAATGATGAGTCCAGAGATACGTCAAGATTCCCGACCGTGAATGACTGTGAAAGGGTGACATTTTCAAGGATATTTAGCAACAGATCTGACAAAGGAGAGTTAGAGAGCAATTATAAGATATCTGACTCTGAAAGGTTCAAGTTACATGAATGTAAATGTATAAACCCATTTATAGTCCATTTAATATACCAGATTATAAGAAAAATGTTAGATACAGTAGGTATAGTAATACTATAACAAAAGGCTAAATAACAATAATCCTACATTCCATGACACAATGATGGTAACCATTTACAGTTTCACCTAGAGCAGTAAAACCACTAAGGCTGGCCCTGGCACTGACGTTGTTTATTCCCTCAGTACCCATTTCTGTCCTGTTGCTGCTGGTAGCTTTCCTAGCCCACTGCACTTTCAAAGAAAAGAAAAGCAGATGAAGAGAAAAGACAGTTTCAAATGGGATGCGGGGAGAGAGGTACCCGTGTATCATGTTTGTAAAGTAAAAGTGGCAGGAGTTGTTTGTTTATATTTTCTGGCCCAAATCGGGGATATGAAGTGATACTTCTGGCCCTTAGTAAAACTGAGTGTGACAGTATAGATTCTGATGTGTCAAAATCACAGATTTTATTCAATGAATATATTATTAATAGAATCATAGGAAAAAAGAAACTTGCATTCAGCTCAATATGTTTGTATTTGTGGGCCTACTGTAAAAATTGCAATTTTTTTTTTTAATTTACTAAAACAATTAGGCAGGGTCAGTCTCCTTACAGGAAATGACAGCCACTAATGTAGACTGTGTAATGCCAGATTGTAATTAGATGTCTTTCTAGCTGTCTATGTAGAAATGAGACTAACACTGAGCAAAAATCAGTCTTAATTACAAATAATACCTGGAAACAGTTCATTTAGTCAATACATGAATTGACAATGTTACAGTTTGGTCATTTAAGATACAACAGGTTTTTTGTAATAAAAACATTTTCAATTTGATAAAACACATTTTATTTTTTCGAAAACTCACAGCAAACAAAAGATAAGATTTTTTTTACCAAATCATTTGATTAAGTCCACACATTTAGCTGATAGTTGCTGAAGCACACACTAAATATCAAAGAAGCACACATAACCCTTTGATTTTTGTAGACATTATTCTCCATTCAAGAAGCATTAGCTTCAGCAGCCTATAATGCAGGACATAAAATATTATGGGTAGAGATGACTTTTTAGCAGCTGTTTTTTTTAATACTTTGTGAACATTCCAAATAGTCCAATCAGTCATCAGCATCACTTTAGCGTTCTGCATCTGCCTGAAATGGATCAAATGATGCTATAAGTGGCTGAGTTTTTTGATTTCATCTACTTTGTATAAAGTTTGTAGTTGGTGCCTCCAAAGTATCAATAACTGAATTATTAAAAACATAAGTTTGGTATTTTCCAAGTCAAAGTTATTTCTTCACAAACATGGTATACAGTATATGGATTTACCATGCACAATTGTGTTTTGAAGTTAAGCATTTTCCATAAACTTTTAATAATACAGAGACTCTTTCCTGGCATTTCATCATGGAAGACATGGGACATGAAGCAAAACTGGAAAATAAAAGCTTAGTTACTAAATATATCTATGCTTAAGGCAATGAAGTTATTTAGCATTGATCTTCATCTTTAGATTACACACACATTGCAATAGAGCTTATAAATGTAATTTTCAAACCAAAAAATTACCAATATTATGCCACTTTCAACAGCTTTGTGTTCCTTTGTAACAACCATTCACCCTCATGGGTGTGCAAACATGCATAGTTAGGTCAATTTCCTCATTAACATACCAGGGTGTGTAAGTAGAAGCTGCACCCACTTAAAATGAGCCCAAGAAGGTTAGAGTGGAGGACATCATTGAAGAAACCCCACAGTTATATCGGGAGATTGAATAAGCGTGGAGGAGAAGACGAGGCAGGGCAGTTGGGCCCTACAAGGGAGCGAAGTCAATGGCGCTCCAAAGGGTTTCCCCACTGAACAATTGTGTGGGAGCAAGGATGTGGAACAAAGCCTCCCAGGGATCCAGAAAGTGCTAATGGAGTGGATAGGAAGAGGGAGGTTCAGCTATGTGCATCTCAGCCACTGCCAATGGAGACAAGCAGGAGGAGGCATCTTGACACCTTGGATATTTTCATAATTGGATTTTACAGTATTTCATTTTAACCTCCACATGAGCACTGATTTTATCATGGACTTTTATTTATTAAAATCTGGACTTTATTAATATTACTTCATTTATTTATTATTTGGAGAGCCCCATGCTTTACTCTCTCTACACCCATGACTGCATAGCTAAGTACATCTCTAACACCATCCTCAACTTTGCTGATGATACCACTGTAATAGGTCTGATCAGCGAGGACGATGAGACGGCCTACAGGGAGGAGGTCAGACTCCTGTCAGAATGGTGTCAGGACAACAACCTCACCCTCAATGTTAGCAAAACTAAGGAGATGATTGTGGATTTCCGTAACAGGCAACAGAGCACAGCCCCATCTACATTGGAGGTGAGGCTGTGGAACAGGTCAGCAGCTTTAGGTTCCCTCACTGATGACCTTAAAAGGTCAAGTCACACTGTGGCAGTAGTCAAGAAAGCCCAACAATGCCTCTACTTCCTCAGGAGACTGAGTAAAGCCTGGATGTCCCCCACAACCATGTGCAGATTCTACAGGTGTACTGTTGAATCCATCCTGACAGGATGCATCACATCCTGGTACAGCAACTGCTCAGTTCAGGACTGCAGAGCTCTGCAGCGTGTGGTGAACACAGCACAGCAGATCACGGGCACACAGCTCCCTGCAATCCATGACGTCCACTCTACGCTGTCTCAGGAAAGTGAACCATATCAAGCAGGACCCCAGTCACCCTGCACTGTCACTTTTCACCATCCTCCCATCTGGGAAGTGACTAAAGTCCATTCAGACACACACATCCAGGTTCAGGAACAGTTTCTACCCAACTGCAATCAGACTCATGAACAATCAGTAACCTTATGTCACCTCAGCTGCTACCTGCACATATACGTCTGCCACTGTCTCTATTTATTCTTAGGATTCTGGTTTTATTTATTTACTTATTTATATCCATCCATCCATTATCCAACCCGCTATATCCTAACTACAGGGTCACGGGGGTCTGCTGGAGCCAATCCCAGCCAACACAGGGCGGAAGGCAGGAAACAAACCCTGGGCAGGGCGCCAGTACTTATTTATATTCATTTATTTATTGTGTGTGTGTTTTTTTGTTTTTTTTTTTTGTCTATGTTCACTGTCTGCAGAGGCACATGCAAGCAAGCATTTCATTGTACATGATACTTGTACTTGTGCACATGACAATAAAGAATTAAAATTGAAATAAGAACACTACACAATTTTGAATCAACCTCTATGGCATGTTCTTCATTGCACTGGCTCATTTTGATTTACAACTATCAACAGTCTCAGGTTCAAAGACAATGGGCAACTGCAGCCAACCCAGACCATCACAAAGTATATTCTATCGTGACGTAGTAGTACTGGGATTTATCATTCTCCTGAATAGTGCAGAATATACAAATTATGTTGTATTTTGGCACACTGTATTAATCCCGAGGGGAAATTGTCTTTTCACAATTTTCATTCCTTTTTCGTTAACAGTGCTGAAAATGGTTTGATATAAATGCAGTAAATCTTTCTTTATTTATAAGTAGTAAAAAGGAATTTAGGAATTGAAAATCCGTGTGCTGAAAGTGCTTTGAACAAGAAATAATAGGCTGTCACATGCGTGTGCTTGGGGAACAAACTCAAGGTTTAGGTGAGTGTAATTTACCGCTGAGACATGAGGGGGCACTGTCTAAAAATGTTCTTTCTTCTCCTTCCCCTTCTGCAGAAAGGAAGAATTACACCTCTTCCACTCTGATGTCACTTCCATGGTCAGACCACCTGGACCCACCTCTTCCTCACAGAATTCCACATAAGAGGAAATGACGCCATCTTGAGCAGACTATCTGAAATTTATTAAAGTCACATCTTTGTGCGCTAACATGTGTTTTATTTTACGCCTTTTGCATACTATAATATATGGGGTTTGGCTTCAGGTGCCCTAGACTCTTTATCTTCTGCTATTTGTCTATTTACAAGGTGTAGATGTTAAAATCTAGCCTAGGAAAGTAAATCTAGCCTAGGAAAGTTCTTAAGTTTCTCCAAGTGCTGGACACTCTCCTTGTTAATACTTGTATTTTTCCTGATGCAAGCATAAATAATAATTGCTCAAGAATGAATTAATATTAAGGAAAAACATATAAGATAAATAGCATAATTTTCAATTGCATTTTTGGAGAACAGGGTTACAGAGCCATAGAATTCAAAACCATCCTCGTCTGCAAAAGTATTATAAAGGCAGGAAACATTGAAAAATACTTTATATGGGTCACTTTCACTAAAAATTGGAAATGGTATTCAGTTAAAAGATAATATATGAATATATTTTCTTCTAGCATTCAAGGACTGTAATAAAAGTGGCAGATTAGATTATGGGTTATACCCGCCACTGACACACAGACAGACATTAAAGGGGAAATTTTTGACTTCTCTGAAATACTTTACCTTATACTACATATAAAGAAAGATATTTTAAAAAGTTGAAAATTTGATAGATACTCTAAGGCATGTTTTACTTGTCTGTGTAATGTCAGCCACTTGTCTATGGTAGAATCTCATTGTTCTCTGTACAAATGACGTAAACCTGAACTCAAAATGAATGTAATAATTAGGATAAAACAAAAAGTAAAATCAAAGTTCAGTACATTCTATTCTGCATTGTACTTCAGCTAAAGTTTTAAAGTCTACTGCTGTGTACTTTTCTAAGTTGTCCAGGTTAATTCTAGTACATAAGCCGACATGCAGTTTCTCAATATTACACTGAACATATGCCATATCAGTTGTGTGCATTTTGTAATCTGCCTTGAGGGTGTTTATTAACAGTTGGGGAAACATTTTGTGTGGATTGCTACTTATTTCAGGTCCTAATTTTTGCACTTGGAGATGTTCTATTGTTCTTATGACTTTACTGCTTACTTCAGACATCACACAGCTTACTGTAGCATTTAAGCAAATATCAAACAACATATGTAATTTTAATCACAATTAAAATGACTCAGTTGTAACCACTAAAGATCCAACACAATACAAGTAAGTTCTAGTCTTGAACAACTAGGGCCAAATTAACTGTTTTGAATAAGTGAAAAAATGAAATGCTGCAGTTATAGTAGGAAATACAATGATAAGATGACCAGGGGTCCTACATCTTGAGAAATCCTGCATAATTTACCTTTGCAAAATATTTGTGAGGTGTAAAAATAATTCATATAAAACAAATAATACATGTACCTGATGCGTCAATGTTTACGGAGTAAAGCAATACAAAGATAATTATTATTCTTCTTTAATGTGAAGTATACAGTACATATGCAGAAATACCTGGAAGCTTTGCATTCATAAGATAATTTTAACCCAATGAGTGAGAATCATTCAAAAGGATCTATCAGTTATAAGAAAAGATCCACTTGGCCAGAATATACAGGGTGCCCACAAAACACTCCTTAATTTTAAATGGTTACAAAGTCAAAACGTATTGAAATATGTTTATAAATAAGATGACAGCAAATATATTAACTCAAAATATTTCTTCTTTTCCCCGCAGATTCTTCTGTGCACTTCTTATACCACTAGCTGACTGTGAAATTCAAGATGGTGCTCACCTGACAGCAACACAGCTGGTGTGTGTTGGAATTTTATAAAACAAAAAGTGTTGTGACTGTGCAGCGTGTTTTCAGACACAAATTTCATGTGAATCCGCCTACTAACTAGTCCATTTTGAAGTGGTATAACAATTTTGTTGAGGAAGGTTGCATCTGTGACCAGAGAAAGGGACATTCAGGCCAACCACAAGTCTCACAGGAAATTGTTAATCGCGTCAGAGCCTTTCCTTGTGGTTCAGAAACAGTTTCATCCCAAGAATTATAAATGCACTCAATCAGTCCATAAAGTGCTCCTTGTAGAACTGTTTGTACTTATAAATACAATTAATATTGCACAACCTGAGCCACTTTATAAAGCACGTATTTACATATGATGACAATATCATTTTTAAGATGAAATGCAGCAAAATACGTTTATTATATTATACAGATAAAACTTTAACTTCATTTAAATAATCTATATTGTTAATAGTTAAACATGTGAGGACACAGTGCTGTAGCGCTAGCGAGGAGCTGATGCTCCATTAATGGATTGTTCCTGCCTCGTGCTGTATTCTTGCTGGTGCTGGCGCAACACTGGAAGGATAGATGGATAGAATAATTAAACATTTACTACGAAGATATTTCAATTGTTCTTAAAAGTTTTGAAGAATCTGCGTTCTAAGCTTACAGATGGCTTCACATCTATTAAAGAGCTGATTGTGTGGCGATTGGGTATTTGGAGAAAGAAAAGTAAAGACAGAAATTGGGGGTTAGTATATTTGAAAGAGACAGTACTGCTGCAATAAATTATTTTATTGAAGGTCGTGCATGGCGCAGCAAGCATCTTGCGTAAGGCATGAACAATCATTGTGGCACCGTGTTCCCATGTTTAATAACATGCTTTACCTCCTATCATCATGAAAATGATATCAAGTATACATCTCAGTATTTTAATTATTCAGAGAGCTGTAATATTACGAGTGTAATGAATTCCATGTCCCGTCGGAGCAAGAGAAAGCCTGTTTAAGAAGCACGTAGTGATTCACACACAGAGCACATAGAAGATACAAAACAAAGCATTTAAAGTGCTACTTTAGTTACGATGGGATTTGAGAAACTAGTAAATTAAATGATTTGAAGATTAAGTTTATGATGTTCTACTTTAATGACAAAATAAACTACGTGATTAAAGTGGACATTTCGAGATTAAAGTTGACATTTTGTGCTCTTTTCCCCACTGTGTGCCTATTTTTTTTCTCTGTACCCTAATAAGCTTTCATATGACACTCAGATAGTGGGCTACGACTCACCTTATCATGGCGACTTTGATATTTGACAACTTCTTTTCTGTTTTGGGCACTGTGCGACTTTGTGAACTTGAGCTTTAGAGTTTCTCTGACTCTCTATGTCACTCGATCAACTTCCTTTTGTTCTTTATACCACTGTTTAAACAAACAAATAGTACACTTTTCCTTGCCTCCACTCGGTATTCGCTGAAATTCTTCTAGTTCTCCCCCATGCTTTTGCCATTGCCTTTTCACAGAACACTGAGCGTAAGGGCTATTTAAATTAATTTACAGATTCAAAGAGGCTATATATATATCATATATATATAATTCGTATCAGTGCAATACGCTGTTTGTTAAAACGTATGACTCCCGCTCTTACGTGCAAGTCTGCGTGGATATTATGAACTATCGTTTCTGTTCAAGTTCTATTTAAATTTTAAATTGAAGGAATTTTTATTTAGTCGACAGAATATTATTCCGGAATAAATCAACTCAAACCTTAAATAACTTATAATATTTTGCTCTCCATAAAAATATATCCTGTCTAAATTATACAAGTTAGAAATAAAGTAAACGTTAAAAGAACAAACATTCAAATTTCTTTACTCTTATGTAATTTTATATAAAAAATAAACTTAAATTTTAAATATCCCAAAAGATTTTGCTCTCCATAAAAATATATCCTGTCAAAATTATACAAATTCAAATATGAACATGGTGCATAACAAAACCTGGAAATATAAATAAAATGTGTTATTTTCAGCAATAACAAATCAAATCATTCAGTTGTCTTTGCTCATATGTCATTTTATCAGAGCTGGACGCCTGGCATCTTTTTTTGGTAACAAGTTTGTTTATGTTTGGTGTGAGGTTCTGTGTTATGGAGATTCTCAGGATGGACTGTTGGTGCTCATCAGTGAGGCGACTCCTGTGTGCTGTTTGTTAGTCTTCATGACTGAGAAGAGCTTCTCACAAAGATATGTGGTACCAAACATGCACAAGGTTCGAGCCGCATGTAGACGGAGCTGGAGCATTTGTGCGGGAATGGAGTGAATAAACTGTGCGGACCGTGCAGTATCGTACTTTGCCTTCAGTGTGCCATTACACTGCAGCTCAATCACCTCCTTCTGAATCTGCACAGGTGCAGTTTCCACATTGACGGTAAATGGGTTGCAAAACAACTGAAAATTCTTTTTTTGTTCTTCAAAGTCACCAAAGCGCCGTGCGAACTCAGTGCACAGTGCGCTCAGTTTATCAGCAAAATGCGTATTTGGGAACACCGCAGTGCCGACTTGGTTCAACATTACTTGGCAACAGGGAAAGTGGGGCAAGTTGCACTGGTGCATTTGTGTCTCCCATAAAAGTAGATTCACTTGAAATCACTTTGTCCTTGATAGAGCACGTGTATCAGTACCTTCCCATAACTTAGTGCGAGTTTCAACTCCTTCCATTAACTACGTGATTTTTGTGATTGCTATTAGCGAAGTTGTGTTTTTGGTTGTGCGTCACGCAAAATGGAACGGCGGAATTTGCAGCAACGTTGTGCCAGTAAACGGCAAGGGTGACGTTTGAAAAGTTAAAACGGGCCTATGGGGAACATTCTTTATCCCAAGCTCGAGTTTTTCGCTGGCACAAATCATTTTTGGAAGGCAGAAAACACGTTGAAGATGAACACCGTTCAGGGAGGACTTCAACTTTGAAAACCAATGAAAACATCGAACGTGTGAACACTCTTGTGAGATCAGACCGTCGTTTAACATTAAGAATGTTGAGTGAACAATTAAATTTGAACAGATTTACCGTTCATCAAATTTTAAATGAACATTTGCACATGCGAAAGGTCTGTGCCAAAATGGTGCCGAAAAACTGCCCTCTCCATGACAGAATTTTTGACCTCAAAAGGCATTCCTGTGGTTCCTCAGCTCCCTTATTCACCTGACCTCAGTCCGTGTGACTTTTTCATTTTTCCTAAACTGAAAAATGTCCTCAAAGGACGTCATTTCGGGACTTTAGAAAACATCCAAAAGAGTGTAACAGACATGCTGAAGACCATACCGGTTGAAGACTTCCAGCGCTGCTACCAACAGTGGGAACAACGTCTGCATCGGTGTGTAGCTGCCCAAGGGAAACACTTTGAAAGTGGTAACATTGATGTTTGAAAAAAATAAAAACTTTGGTAAATAAAAAATCAGTCTCATTAATTTTCTTCCACACCTCGGTATATATATAAAAAATGCAAGGCTGAGTGATACATTCAGTCAGTCACTCACTCATCAACACAAACACCATTTCCCATTTTGTTAAAAAGCTGAAATTTGGCAGAATGATACATCTAGGGCTGTAGGTATCTGCTAAGAAAGGACATTTTTATATATTAGGATTTAGGAGAAAAGCTCCCCTACAATAGAAAAATTAAATACCCCAAAATCTCAAAAATGCCTTGTTAGATTTGGGCGAAATTTGGCAACATAATAAAAAAAAAATCTTACCTGACATGTTTCTTTTTAGTTGTTGATATTTATTAATATCATATTAACTTACATGTACTTGAAAGTTCTGAGAGCATGCCTTATGCATAAACAGCAGAAATAATACCTCTAATGCTGTCTTTAGATTCCACAGAACAAGGTATGAAGGAGCTCCATTGGGTGACCACCTCCTACAGGGTGGCTATGCAGGGACTGAAAGGGGTGGAGTCAATTGCCATCACTGGGTGGTGTCTCAGCACTGTGGAAGCAAAGGAAGACAACATAATTAGAAGCAGTGCACCCTCTCCCTTGATGCACACCCATGACTGTACATACTGTACATATATATTTATTTATATGTATATTATATAGTTATATAGATGAACGTTTTTCCTTTAAACCAAAATCAAATGATAATTTAAAAACATTATTGTATTGATGCATGTTCTTTTTTTGTACTATACTAAATTTATTTTGAGATCAGAAACAAGTGTGAGTAAGCAAAAACAAAGAAACTCAGGACAGGGGCAAATGCTTTTTCACAGAACTGTAAATATAAAGTACGTGCACAATTATAGTCACCTTTTGCTGATTTAACTATCTTCTAAATGTTAAATGTGTGCAGTACAAGATAAAGGAAATTTGCAAAATTTTATTGCCTTTCTCAACTTTTTTTCAACGCATATCTGCATTTTATCACAGCAGGAAGACAAACTCAGGTCTTATTAAGCAGACAAAGTAATCAGCTGTGATTTCCTATGCAAGTATAATTTGCATTAATGTATTAATGACATTTGCAAGTAAAATAGCTCTTTAAAATGCAAATATATTTTTTCTCCCAAAGTGCAAAAGACATGTTGAAAATACTCTTAAAGGTACATTTGTGAGGTGTAAAATACAACTTTTAAAGCAATTTACAGCATCTCTTGTGGTTTGGTGTCTTGGTGTCCAGTAACAAGCCATTCAACTCAGCGTAAATGGTGATTTCTAACATGTTGTTGGAGAAATGTCTGAAATGTCTCTAGTTGATAATCTTCTGAGTGCTTTTCAAGTTCAGTCTTCAAGGACCATCGTGACTGTAAGTTTTTATTCAACTAATTTCATATCAATGTGTCATTCCTACCATTAACTGATCTCATTGTTTGGTTATTTGACCTACAAATATTTATAAGAAATTCATAAATATTCATATTCTTTGTCAATGCTTTAATTACTTGAACTTATTTTGCCATTTTCTTTTTAATTTATCACTTTCTGCCGAATTGCTCCCTTAATTTTGTCCAAATGCCGATGATTGGCAATGCTCAGCACAGGTGTAGGTGCAAACAACATTGAATGCTAATCAATGGGACAACACTGCAATTTTCACTTTGAATGTATTTTACAAATAAGCAGTAAATAGTGAATATGACACTAAGGTTATTCACCATCTTATTAGGAATCAATTTTGTATGAAAAAGAACAGACTGAAGGAAGCCCAAAAAATGTTAGGGTACTAGCTCAGCTACACAGTTTAATTCGGTACACGCATAAACAACAACACAGTGCCCTTGGCACAAAATAAAGAGGGTTTGGCTCAGCCTTGCAATCTTACTAATAAAGCTCTGTCAACAGGAGCCCCGTACACATTGAGGCTTTGGGTACAAATGCACATTCCCTTTCAGGGGGTGTCCATTTCTATGATGTCTGAGGAGGAAGGGGCATGGCTTACTCTGAGCACTGTGGACGGTGCTATTCATTCTTTATCAGAACTGCAGTAAAAAGATGCAGTATAGCACCGACACTCACTCTCCCCCCAGAGTGGTATCATTTACCTCATCAGAACCAGGAAGGTGGTCTCCAGGCATAGTTGTATGATACAATTTAGGTCGCAAACTCTATGGAAAAGGGTAGATTTAAAAGAAAATGAAAAGGGACACTTAAGCAAGTTTTGGTAACAATACAAATATTTAAACATTTCTTTGTATAAGAGAATAAAAAAGCACAGTTCATTAAATAATGAGACCAAAGAGTTTTTTTGATCAATCTTTTATTTCATTTAGCAATATCAAAAATAAGTAAATATTTCAAAATTGAAAACAATGAACATGTGAAATACACCCACATACCTTACCACCAGGAGTGACTGCATTACGAGTCCCTACACTTAAAAGATTTAACTGTAGAGGCAGCCTATTCCAAATTATGAGTGGATTCGTGGAATGGTCCATTATTCCATGATGTAGAGAGCTCCAAAAGGATCAGGTTATGGAAGGTAGACAGCCAGTGCTTCAGAGACATAAGAATTTGCACTAGTGCACTGGGAGAGCCAGGTGTGAGAGGTTTAACACTAAAAGACTATGTGGAAATAGACAAATCGGGACTGGTTATTTGAAGAGAGTGAGCAAGACAATAAAAACCAGAAAGCCAGCACAGAAGGACAAAAACAATATATATGCATAAATGTCCCTGGGGCCTCATAGGGCATAGGTGACAGAGGGGATCTGGGTTGAGGCCCATTAAATGTAGTTTACAAGGAGTACAATATAACCTGTGTACAAATTTAAATTGAGTAAAGGTAATCTTGGAGCTGACAAAGTTGAATCTGAGGACAACATTAACCTTTACAGTAGACAGCCATGACTGTAAATTCATTGGAGTGTTTGACCTTGGCTGAATTGAGGGTGTAACTTCTGCTAAGATGCGACAGTAGTTTGAGATAGTAATTTCTATAGTAAGGAGAATATGTCAATGCCTAAATAATCTGTAGTGTTCAGGTGCCGCTAAGATTCACACCGTCAAGATGACGGTGATTTATTTATTTTTTATAGTGGATCCCAGGGACGTTCCCAGCCTTGGCTCCTCCCGCACACACTCACAACAGAGACAAAAATACAGCACACTGGGGAATAACAATAATTAAAGAATGTAATGCAATTAAATTATATAAATGAAAACTATAATACCACCCCAGAACCCATACGGCGATATTACATCAAACATATAAACACAAACAACTCTACACAGCAAAGTCAATGGAAACAACACCGGGTGAAATGAAAGATGACGATAGTGAGTCCAGAGATCTGCACGCTGCAACAACAACAACAACAACATTTATTTATATAGCACATTTTCATACAAACAGTAGCTCAAAGTGCTTTACATATTAAAGAATAGAAAAATGAAAGACATAATTATAAAACAAAATAAATCAACATTAACATCGAATAAGAGTAAGGTTCAATGGCCAGGGGACAGAAAAACAAAAAACTCCAGGCGGCTGGAGAAAAAATAAAATCTGTAGGGATTCCAGATCATGAGACCGCCCAGTCCCCTCTGGGCATTCTACCTAACATAAATGAAACAGTCCTCTTTGGATTTAGGATTCTCATGGAAGGGCTTGATGATGATGATGGTCACGTAGAATTCTTCCTTTTAATCCGTCCATCATTGTTGGAGCATCATGAAGCTTTGAGTAGGTGGAGGTGGCGCAGGCCACCACCACAAAGAAACCGGAAAAAGAAACAGAAAAGAGAGTAGGGGTCAGTACCGATTTTAGAACCACCATGAATAGTTATTATGATTATTTATTACCGATTATTATTACCGGTAGCCACTGTAAGGGTGAAGATGGATGGATGGTTCAGGAGCACTCCTTTTCTTGCGGGGAAGCCAATGAATCCATAATCAATCTTCAGGACACAGGTAGACCGAAGACAATCCAGACCCCAACAATGAATACAATCCAGGACACAAAACTAATTACGGCTTAAACGGAAAGCAGTCTAACAGGTAAACGGAACCAAAATACAACAACAAAACGCACTTTTCCTTTGGCCACCTGCCCTCCTTTTAAACTACTTTGACCACCTTTGACCCCAACAGCCCCTGCAGGGAGTGCTGGGAGATGCAGTTCTCACTAATAGCAGCACTGCTGCAACTTGAATCGGTTAATAATGGGGAAAAATGTGGGACAAAAAGCTGAATCTTAGGTACTAGAGGGGATAATTGTATACCCTTGCAGAATTTGAAAGGATTTAAAGAAGTCTAAAATGTGTGGGAGATCATTTGGAGCATTCCATTGATCTAGAAGATCGTCATAAACATAAAGTGAAATTCGAGGATAAGTGTTATGTATTGAAATAGGAGTAAGTAATGTAGATTTACAAGTGACATTGGCCAATAGCTCTAATGATAAATTAAAGAGAAGAGGGGAGAGTGGACAACCCTTTCTGGACACTTTCATAATAAGAAAAGAAGAAGACATAATGTATCTGCATTTGTGAGCAAAGCAGCTGATTGAAGGGGAAGGTAATATTTTAATCATGCCCAGTTTAATCGATCAAATGCCTTTTCAGCATCGTAAAGCTGTGGGTAAAGGAAAGAAGGGAGCTGAATCAAATAAATGAAGGAGTCTTCTAAGATTATCTGAAGCAAAGCAAGGTGAATCACTTTATGTATAATCGATTGAAGTTTGTCTGCTAGGACTTTAGCAAAATGTTTGATGTTGAATTTAAGCTAATGGCCTATAATTTTGACATTGGGTGCCTTGTTTTAATAAAATAATTATGACTGTGATGTTGACTCTTGGATTCTGTTACTGTGAGGAAATGACTACACTCAGCATTTAGAAAAGAGGTAGGGAAAGCGGTTGAAATTAACTGAAGTTGTTAGCCATTGATGCCTGGGGTTTTGCCATATTCATAGTGCTCAGTGTTTCCTTTAGCTCAGTAAGAGCACCGAGTTGTGATCCGCCCTCATCTGAAAGAAGGGGCAAGTTCAGTGAATTTAGAAAACATGGAGAAACTGACGGTGGTAGCGAAGGCACTTCAGAAAGTAAATTCGAATAGTAATTGAAACACTGTTTATTTATTTGGCTTGGACATCATTAGTAATTGAACCACTTTTAGTTCTGATTGACAAGATATTAGCACAATGATGGTGGAGGGCAAGGAGTTTGCTGGGACTCTGAGACATAATAGTGAGCCATAGTCCTGAATTTGAAATTCTGCCTGTTGTAAGAGTGAATTTAGGATTGACCCCACCAACCAAGGAAGCCAGGAATCAAATTCAACTATTTGTTTAAATTTTCACTTTATGTAATATGTTATGGAAAACAGATGGAAACGTCTTGTTGCAGCCCTTGATAGCCTCCCAGAAGATTCAAGGATCCTCCTCTGAGCCAGCATTTATCTCCAAACATTCTTTCAATTTAGCAGCTAAATGATCGCAAAATTGCTTATAATTTAAGAGTGATGTATTGAATCTGCATGCTGGCATTGGGATGCAAAATAAGGTGATGACATTTAGGATGAACACTCTTATGATCCAAGATTGGGGAGAACAAATGAGAGTCTAGAACAAGTGGAACCAAATGAATAAATAATCAATTTTTGGTTGGGATTTATGGTGTGGAGAAAATAAAGAACATTCTCTAGGTGATGGATAAAAAGATGAAAGCTATTAATCAAACTGAGGCCTTTAGAGAATTTACAAATGGGTTAATTTGAGTGAGGCAGATACACCTGGACTGGAGGAGGTGACTTGTCAATAAGTGGATCCATAACTGCATTCGTATCAATGTCTGTTGTCATACATGTGTGCATGGGAGGCAGCTAAAGGGCTCAATTGATGGTAAATTCATGCCGGACTAGGGGGTGGCGGAGTAACCCAAACACTAACCCTTTCTCTCCTTCTTCTTCAGCTCAGTTAAGGGAAAGTGTGCCTGGCCCCGATGATGACACTTCTGGTTCCGGTCCTGATGGCATCACTGCCAGTTTCTGGTCCTGATAACATCACTTCCTGTCCCCATGTCGATGACGTCATTTCCTCTGCCCAGCTTTAAAACCACCATTATGTCTCTCATGAATCAGTTCTGTCATGGACTTTGTACTGATAACATTTCACTGCTTTGTTTTTGCATAAAACTGCCAGCATATGTGGTGGCTACCCCAAACTTTTTTGTGGTGTTTTGTTCTTTTACACTATACACAAAAAAACTAATCACTTGACAGCATCGATTAGGTAGGAAAGATGATTGATAAGGAATGGGTACATGAATGCTTATAAATATAATTATCTGTCCTCTAAGCTCTGTGCATAGGTAAAGAAACCTTGCTCGTCGTCAGCACACACTGCAATAAACTTCACCTGTAAATTTTCTCTAACAAGTGTAAGCACTCTGCATTTTTTAGTAGGAGCTAATGAGGAGGCAGTGACATAATACCTGCTTTGGAAGGATTTAACGTTAGTTGCCCTTATGTGAGTTTTCTGTCATAAAGCAATGTTGATAAAGCAATTGGTGTAAATTATAGGTGTTTTTTTTTTATTTGATATCCTTCTATATAAAAGTGGTCGGGATTGTCCTTCCATCCTGTGAGTGCTACACAGGCGCAGAGTTTCACACACGCCCCGTCCATTCTGCAATGCACGATGGGATTTGTAGTTTCGTTTTTCCAGGTAAAAGATGATTTTCTACTCCAGACTGTGCGATATCTTCTTCTTTCTTACTATATAAAAGCGGTCGGGATTGTCCTTCCGTCCCGTGAGTGAAAAGCGTAGCGGTATTAGTATAGTATAATACTATATAGTATTATACTATAGTATAATACTATAGTATTATACTATAGTATAATACTATAGTATTATAGTATTCACAGACTTACTACTTGCAGCTTGCGGTACGAAGCGACATGATGTGAGCAGAGTTCTGATGCTCCCATCGTTCCCTTGCTTTTGTGCGCGATGCGCTGCAAAATAGACAAAATTATGTCTTTGGAAATAATTAATGTTGATGGAGTACAAATGCCTCACCGCATAGTAAATATCAGTGGGGTTCAAAAGGGCGACCTCAATATAGAAAAAAAGTTTCAATTTCATCACAAAAATAACAGAAACTACGAGTATTAAAGTAATACCGCTCAAATGTAATATAACCAAATTACTGAGTTTGTATAAAATATCAAATTGATCTACATATTGAATTGCCTTAAGAAGTGGTCAACTTAAAAGTCTGTCGCCTTAAAAGGCAGGTCAGCCTAGTATATTGTTAATCCCTGAGTGGAAATTGTTGTCTTATATGACGTTTAGTTGTCAGAGTGCAGGGTCTGCTATTGTACAATGCCCCAAATCAATTTTCAGTTTAAGGGCCTTGCTCAAGGGTCCAATAGAATATGATCCCTTCTGGCTGTAACAGGAACCAGCAACCCTCCAGATACTACCGCAGATCCTTAGCCACCAAGTGATCACTCCACCTTATACAGAAAGGCTATTCATATTTCACATTTGAAGAAAATAGCTAGAGGAACATCTAGAGATGCAAACTCTCTGCAATGGAACAGCAGCGTATTATTCAGCATCCATGTAGCAGAACCCAGAAGCAATGCACAGGACTCCACAATGAGACCAATCTAATGTAAAATTTACACTTGCAGCCACAGCACTGTCCCAGGGCTGAACCTTCATGTAAAAACCATTTGCCCCCTTCCTGATTTCTTATTCTTTTGCATGTTTGTCACACAAAATGTTTCTGATCATCAAACACATTTAACCATTAGTCAAATATAACACAAGTAAACACAAAATGCAGTTTTTAAATGATGGTTTTTATTATTTAGGAGAAAAAATCCAAACCTACATGGCCCTGTGTGAAAAAGTAATTGCCCCTTGTTAAAAAATGACCTAACTGTGGTGTATCACACCTGAGTTCAATTTCCGTAGCCACCCCCAGGCCTGATTACTGCCACACCTGTTTCAATCAAGAAATCACTTAAGTAGGAGCTGCCTGACACAGAGAAGTAGACCAAAAGCACCTCAAAAGCTAGACATCATGCCAAGATCCAAAGAAATTCAGGAACAAATGAGATCAGAAGTAATTTAGATCTATCAGTCTGGTAAAGGTTATAAAGCCATTTCTAAAGCTTTGGGACTCCAGAGAACCATAGTTTTTCACACCACTGTATATATCTACTATTAACCATTAAGTTATAGAGGAACTTTTTAAAGTAACAGTACATCATCTTAAAGACTTATCGTACCATCTTTTTGCTTATGTTTACCTAGGCTCAGATGTTTCACCTCTCATCATTTATCAGGCCTGTAGGGATTCTGTGCTTCTTGTTCTATATAGTCCCAATACTACAGGCTGTATTTCACATGTGGCTTCACATGTATAGCATACAGGTTAACCATAGTCTCTCTGGATTTCTGATTCATATGCCACATGTCACATTGTATAATCCAACATCCTATTCACAATTTAAACTGCTTCCGTATACTTTCAGTATGTGGCCAGTGACATGTTAGTGCAAATATTAGGATTCCTGAGACATGTCCTTAAGTGATTATTCTTAGATCAGATAGATAGATAGATAGATAGATAGATAGATAGATAGATACTTTATTAATCCCAAGGGGAAATTCACAAAATCAGGACCCTTTTGTACATTTACATTGAATATGTTTATATCCTATGTGAAAAGGTTTATATATCTCTCCAATGCTAAATTATGTCCAGATCCATATGCAGGAGTTTTGGTGAAAGTAAAGTATCTATTTTTTCAATGAGATTTATTGTGATTTATTTCATTTTTATCTGTCAATGACCTAAATTAATGCAGAACAGGAACTTCTTTTATGTGCTTTTACCAGTTCAGTACTCTGTGTTCTTTAACTCTTTCACTTACAGTTTATTAATATAATGTACCAAAAGGTACTTAAAAGTCAAGGCATATAGTAATTATTTTTCTTTATTTTGCTTATATCCAAGGTGACATATAAAGCAAATCATAATATGCAAATTGAGTGATTAAAAAGTACAATTTTCATAAGCATAAAACACGAATTTCAAAGTAGAGCACAAGGAGTGGAGTACTTCAGATAGTCCCAGAAGTGGGTGAAGAATTATAACTCAAACAAAATCAAGGCTGCTTGATGGTTAGTGAGGTCAGTACAGCTGCATAAATCCAGGAGAAGAGCTAAAAAGAAGAAAGCGTAAGAGTACCCCAAATGCTTTAAATATGTGCATTTTCAAGAGGCCCCTAAACATCAGTAAGTTTGGAACAATTTGGAGAGCCATGGGAAGCTCATTCCTCAGCCTGGGAGCAAGACAGGTCAGTCCACTTTTACCATCATGCATCTACTATTAATGTTTCTGGTATTGCTTTAAAAAAATCTCAACCATATCAGCAAAACAGAATCATTTTTTTTACACAAGACAAAGTCTATCTTGTGGTCCCACAGTCATTTCTGGAGGCTGATGAAACAGGTAGTTACTCTCACAGTTACTCTGTAAACAAATTCTATTTGATATGAATTGTCATAATTCTTTAGTTATGTGTACTGTTATTATCAAATGAACACTAACTCTAGAATAGCTTATCTTCTAGCCATTTCACCAATCTATAAAATTATTACCAACAAAAAAATTTTGGAATAATGCAATTCCTTTTATTTGTTAATTATATAATTGAGTCACTAAAGCAGATTTTGTTTGTATATAATAACTTGCATTACTTTGGTTTTAAATTCTCCCTTCTTATATTTAAAATCAAGCTTTACTTCTTCAAGTTTTCTTTAATTGAAGTTATGGTATATTAATTAGGAAAACTCAAGTGACAGTCAATGAAATGTTCAAAACGAGAAATACACTCATTCTGTTTTGGGTCATGATGCATGCAACAGATATGTATAAAAAGAAGAGCTGTATTTAAAGTCTTTTTTACCCAGTCGATACCCATTCACTTCTCTATATTTTTATTTTTTGTTGGAAAAAAAATCAAATTTAAAAAGAGTTTCTAAATGAGGAGTAGAGATATGGGGGATTATTTTATAAACACAGAAAAAAATTACATAAAGTGTCCTGAAATGTCTCATCTAATCGAAAACATGAAGAGTGAATTGAAAGGAGGTCACTGCTACCCGTAAGACAAGGGCAACGAGAACACCAAAATCACACCAGACAAGACTCAAAAAGAAAAAAAGAACAATCTTACTTGATCCTTGAGATGAAGCGTAAAAAGACACGCTACATTCTGGAGGTGGTTGAGCTGGCAAGGAATACAAATGAAAAGGAATTTTTTTAACAGGTGCTCTTTTCACCAGTGTTTTTCAATGACTTCTTTCTCTTTCTGTGATTTTGTTTTGGAGTAAAATGCTTAATATGCACATCTTAATGAGGCTCTTACCTGTGATTAAATTCATTGTACAAAATACAGGTTTTCTTTTTACATTACAGTAGGTAGGAGTGACAGTAAAACTTGAGCTTTGTTTTGATTCTCGGCTAGATGATGCACAAAATGTATCTAAAATCCAAAGATCACTAACCTTTTGTTAGAGAGAGGGAGTCTGTATGTAGTGGCAGTGCTACACAAAAAGGAGGGAACTGAGTGTGAGAGAGCTCAACTGACCAGACCAGTGTTCTGCTTGCACTGTTTAGAGGCAGACCCTGCTTGCATGAGCTTACGAGAAGTCCCAAGGTATTAAAGGGGCTGCTCTTCAGAGCCTTTCCAATGCAGTCATTGCTGGTTTCTGTCTCACAACTGGCAGTTACCACAGCACAAATGTTTGTATTGAGACAGATTGTGGTGTGATTCCAATACCAAACAGTTGGTGTAGTTGGCAGAATAGTGGTGGTGCTGTGCAAAAAGGTAGAGAAACAGTGAGAGAGAGCAAACTCAGCTGAAGTCTTCTGGAAACTCTCTGCTTGCGGTGCTTAGAGGTAGTCCCTGTATACATGAGTGTAGGTGAATTCCTATTCCTTACAGCGTAAAGGAGCTGGATCTGAGGGCCTTTACAATCCAAAAGCTGTGTATTCATGACTGACAACCACAGGCTGGCCACTGACATTTACCACAGTGCAGTTGTACAAATTGAGATGGATTGTGGTGTGATTCCATGATAAAACAGTGTGTGAGAGGGAGATTGTGCCTTGCACTACTAAACTAGATTTCCATCCAGGGTTTTTCCTTATATATGGTGCATTATGCTACTGGCAGGCCTGTATGTGCCAGTGATCTAATAATTGGTGAAACAAGGTGCAGAAATGAATGAATTGTGAACATTACTAGAAAGTCCTTGCTCTGTGAAGGACTAGTACACCATATAAGGTTGATTTCTGCATTTGAATCATTGCTGTTAAGATGGTGTGGCGGGTGGCTGGAATCCTTATCCAGCCAGGATGCCCAGAGTGTGGAAGGAGAGAGAGAGGAGAGAGAGTATTTGTGGGACAGTTTCTCCCCCAGGCCGATAGAGGGCAGCCCCCTTGGTTTCCAGGAGGAGAGAGCTCAACCCTGCTGGAACCCGTTGCCACCGCCAGGAGGCGCATGAACCTTTCCAGGGTCTTATTTGGTCATGCTCCTGCCACACCCGGAAGTATGGCCAGAAGAAACTCGTTAGGCACCTGGAGTCTGTCCAGGTGCCCTATAAAAAGGAGATGCCTCACTCCATAAGTTGGCCAGAGTCGGGAGGGGAGGACAAAGGGACAAAGGGGAGTGGAGGGAGAAGGACTGGTGGCAAGAAGGAACTGAATGGTGTTGGTGTGTTGAGTTGACTGATATTTTGGGTACATCAAATTGTAAATAAAAGTGTGTAGTGTGGCAAAACCTGTCTCCTGCCTGTCTGTGTCTGGGTTAGGGTGGCGGGATGCCCCCAGGGGCTCACAATGGGTTTTTCTCTCTTGACTTGCTATTTTGGTTTACTATTTAATCTTTGTAAGAACACATTTATAAGGAGAAGGATGATATTCAGGATTGTGGAAACTATTGAGGGATAAAGCTAATGATAAAGCTACGGTTTCCTCCTACTACTATCTTAGTATTCATTTGTGTGTTACAAGTCTGTCCAACAGATGCTCCAGACATACATCCTCAGAATAACCACTGACCTCTGACCCCAAGTACTCTGTTACCAAGTCCATTCATGAAGCAACCTTATTTCCGAGTATAGTTGTAGTGGTGCTACATAGTAGTGATAGTGTTGTCCGTGTTCGTACCACGTGCGTCTTGTTTCCATCGTCCCGTTTGCTGTTTGTGTGTGTCAGTGAATGCCGTCCAACTTTGGAAGGAGACCGCAGCCCCAGACCTGGAAATACACCGGTTTACAATCAATCAATTACATTCGTCACAGGACTATAAAAACAATCAAGAGGGAACGAAGAAGAGAGGGGAGAAAGAGACTTTCATTTCACGACCACGAACCATCTGTACCTGCTGTATTCCACATCACGCATTTCCATCCAGTTTGTTTTTCATTCCGCCGGACTTATTCCGACACCCTCATCACGAGAGACCCCAGGGTTGGACATCATTCAACACGCGCCGAGGATACACGCTGAGGCTGTTCCATTTTGTTCCGGGAATTACAAACACTCCATATATCAGTTAACCAGTCATCTGCATTCAGGACAATTGTTACTCGGACTCAAGTTCACGACCATTCATTTCCGTATGTCATTCATTTTTTGTTATTCGTGTTGTTTGTTATATGTTACAAGGGCAAAGAAGGGTTTGTTATATTCATATAGGTTGTTTTCACGTTGTTGCTTTGGTGGAGGGATATATACAGTATACAGTATATATATTTATTTTGCTATTTTTTTTCCAGTTTCATTTAATACAATTTATCAGTTTAAGTTTACATATCTGCTTTTTTTTGTGCTTATTTACACCGTCGATTGTGGGGAAAAGTTTAATTTGTTAAAGGTACGGCTTGATTAGATTCAACCTCAGTAATTAATCCAGGCCACAGATCTTGGAGGTGTAGCTGCCGGCCGGGTAAGGGGTCGGCTTTTACATAGTGATCATTATAAATAATCCATGACTTACACAGTAATTCATTGCTAGGATTCAGATCAAGCAGAACATTCCCCTCAATCACAAACCTCCAGGTATCTTTTTTGTTCCACACATGAGCATTTATTTTGTACAGATATTGACATTATAATTAGAGATAACAATATTGGCACCTATTCTGTATAGAAATCTATACTAATAAAAGGCAAAGCCCTGACTGACTGACTGACTGACTGACTCACTCACTCACTCACTCACTCACTCATCACTAATTCTCTAACTTCCCATATAGGTGGAAGGCTGAAATTTGGCAGGCTCATTCCTTACAGCTTACTTACAAAAGTTAGGTAGGTTTCATTTCGAAATTCTACGCGTAATGGTCATAACTGGAACCTAATTTCGTATACTGTATACGGCCATAGCGGGCAGCTCGGTCGCCGTGTGAGGCGGAATTGCATCTTGCGTCTTGCATCATCACGCCTCCCATGTAATTAAGTGCCACCCATATAAGGCCGTCCCTCAGCGGCAATGCAATAGAAACACTCTGCCACTAAATATTCAGACGAAGATGAGATGGTCAGGGTGGTGTTTGACACAAACTCAGTGAAACTTCGAGAGAAACTTTTAAGTGCCGGGTCTTAGCTAACATTAAATAAATGTATATATATATATACAAACCGGATTCCAAAAAAGTTGGGACACTAAACAAATTGTGAATAAAAACTGAATGCAATGATGTGGAGATGGCAAATGTCAATATTTTATTTGTAATAGAACGTAGATGACAGATCAAACGTTTAATCCGAGTAAATGTATCATTTTAAAGGAAAAATATGTTGATTCAAAATTTCACGGTGTCAACAAATCCCAAAAAAGTTGGGACAAGTAGCAATAAGAGGCTGGAAAAAGTAAATTTGAGCATAACGAAGAGCTGGAAGACCAATAAACACTAATTAGGTCAATTGGCAACATGATTGGGTATAAAAAGAGCTTCTCAGAGTGGCAGTGTCTCTCAGAAGCCAAGATGGGTAGAGGATCACCAATTCCCACAATGTTGTGCAGAAAGATAGTGGAGCAATATCAGAAAGGTGTTACCCAGCGAAAAATTGCAAAGACTTTGCATCTATCATCATCAACTGTGCATAACATCATCCGAAGATTCAGAGAATCTGGAACAATCTCTGTGCGTAAGGGTCAAGGCCGTAAAACCATACTGGATGCCCGTGATCTCCGGCCCTTAAACGACACTGCACCACAAACAGGAATGCTACTGTAAAGGAAATCACAGAATGGGCTCAGGAATACTTCCAGAAACCATTGTCAGTGAACACAATCCACCGTGCCATCCGCCGTTGCCAGCTGAAACTCTACAGTGCAAAGAAGAAGCCATTTCTAAGCAAGATCCACAAGCTCAGGCGTTGTCACTGGGCCAGGGATCATTTAAAATGGAGTGTGGCAAAATGGAAGACTGTTCTGTGGTCAGACGAGTCACGATTCGAAGTTCTTTTTGGAAATCTGGGACGCCATGTCATCCGGACCAAAGAGGACAAGGACAACCCAAGTTGTTATCAACGCTCAGTTCAGAAGCCTGCATCTCTGATGGTATGGGGTTGCATGAGTGCGTGTGGCATGGGCAGCTTGCATGTCTGGAAAGGCACCATCAATGCAGAAAAATATATTCAGGTTCTAGAACAACATATGCTCCCATCCAGACGTCATCTCTTTCAGGGAAGACCCTGCATTTTTCAACAAGATAATGCCAGACCACATTCTGCATCAATCACAACATCATGGCTGCGTAGGAGAAGGATCCGGTACTGAAATGGCCAGTCTGCAGTCCAGATCTTTCACCTATAGAGAACATTTGGCGCATCATAAAGAGGAAGGTGCAACAAAGAAGGCCCAAGACGATTGAACAGTTAGAGGCCTGTATTAGACAAGAATGGGAGAGCATTCCTATTTCTAAACTTGAGAAACTGGTCTCCTCGGTCCCCAGACGTCTGTTGAGTGTTGTAAGAAGAAGGGGAGATGCCACACAGTGGTGAAAATGGCCTTGTCCCAACTTTTTGGGATTTGTTGACACCATGAAATTCTGAATCAACATATTTTTCCCTTAAAATGATACATTTTCTCAGTTTAAACTTTTGTTCCGTGATTTATGTTCTATTCTGAATAAAATATTAGAAGTTGGCACCTCCACATCATTGCATTCAGTTTTTATTCACGATTTGTATAGTGTCCCAACTTTTTGGAATCGGTTTGTGTATATATATATATATATATATACAGTGGAACCTTGGTAAACGTCCTTAATTCGTTCCAGACCTTTGACTTATACCAAACAGGACGTATACCAAACCAATTTTTCCCATAAGAAATAATGGGAAAATGATTAATCCGTTCCGATGAAAAAAAAAAATCCTATTGCTATTGGCATATTATACATTGATGGGGTTGTATAAAATAATTTAAACACTGCTTAATACTAAAATACATAAATACAAAAGCAATTAGATGAAATAAATGAAAATTTTACCTCACTTTACTTTTTAATAACATCTTTGTTTTTCACAATCGTAGATACCGTCGTTCTTGGCAAACGGTATGCAACAGCCATGTCCCGGATATGCATGCTACCTTCATACTTTTCAACAATCAATTCAAATTTACATGAAAAAAACACAAAATGACGTTGTGACGATGCAGGTTTGCTGTATGCTTCCATCTGCTGCCGGGGAGCTCTTGAACCCTACACCGTCGGTAATGTGCCTCACTGCTAACCTCATCGGTAAAGCAAGGGGATGGTGAAAAAGTGCAGAGTGCTTTTATTAAAACAATTAACAAAACAAGGTGTTCAAATTAAAGTGCAGTCTCCAAAGGTCCAATAAATAATCCATAAAATCAGAAGTGAAACGTGGAGGTTAAAAACAATAGAAAAAAGTCTAAAACAAGAAGAAGCCCGGTGCCTTTTTACATGGCGGCCCCCCTGCTTCCCAAAAGGGGAGTTGCCCTACTTGCAGCTGACGTTAACTCTGCCTATTTCACTCACTCGCTCTCTCTCTCTCTCTCTCTCTCTCTCTCTCTCACTCACTCACTCAACCTCCCGTCTGTTCTTTCTTTTTACTCCCCTTCAAGCCAACTCGCGCTTCTGTTTATCAAGATAAGCAGCCCTCTCTCTCACTCACTCACTCACTCAACCTCCCGTCCGTTCTTTTTTACTCCCCTTCTAGCTGACTCGTGCTTCTGCTTATCAAGATAAGCAGCCCCAGGAACAATCATGAATGTGGACGGCCCTCACAAGTGCATTTTGGTGAGAAACGCCCACATTGCTAATCGCCCTGACAACTTTCAGCCACATAACCACCACCCCCCCCTCACCAAGCTGCGAGCGCGGTGATTATTTATTTTAAAGCTGGACTTTGACAGGAGCTGTGGACCCACTATATCACACACGTGAAAGTTCACAGAGAGTTATAGTGCGGGTTGTTCACTGAATGCTAGCAACTGGCGCACTAACGCTCGTGGGCAGTCGTGGCTTTGTCTCGAGAGGTAAACAAGGTTAGCACGCGAGTCGTATTCCAAACAAAGGTCGTATACCAAGCTAAATTTTTCGTGTCCAAACAGGACGTATACCAAGTTGGACTTATTCCAAAGCAGACGTATACCAAGGTACCACTTTATATATATATCTATACTAATAAAAGGCAAAGCCCTCACTGACTGACTGACTGACTGACTGACTCACTGACTCACTCACTGACTCATCACTAATTCTCCAACTTCCCGTGTAGGTAGAAGGCTGAAATTTGGCAGGCTCATTCCTTACAGCTTCCTTACAAAAGTTGGGCAGGTTTCATTTCAAAATTGTACGTGTAATGGTCATAACTGGAAGCTATTTTTCTCCATTTACTGTAATGGAGTTGAGCTCAAAAGCCATGGGGGGCGGAGTTTCGTGTGACATCATCACGCCTCCCACGTAATCACGTGAACTAACTGTCAACGCAGTGCGTAGAAAACCAGGAAGAGCTCCAAAAAGCGCTGAAGAAAACATGCATTAAAAAATTGAGAAGGCATCGAAACAATAAGAAGCGAGTGAATGACATATACAACCATATTCATGAGTGCTGCTACTTCGGAAACAAAGCACGGTGTAAACCTAAAGTTTAAATTAAGTTCATAGACAGGCTGCCGCTGGCGTTTGTCATGCCCACGGCTAATGTGGGATACAAGTTTAATGAGATATAAACGAGAGTTTTGATCACTTTGTAACTAAGTTAAAATTGCACGTGAAGGGCTGTGCTTATGCAAATTCCGAGAGACTGTGTTTGTGGGGGATTGACAGTTAAGGCGGGTGGGGGAGTCACGTCATCATCTCCCCTCCTATTCACCTCATTTCGCTCTGAGCTGAGCTCCGCGCTAACGCGCAGTGTTACGGAAGCGACTTTGTGACGCTGCCACCAAATACTCACAAAAAAATCCACAAGTTAATACACACGCTGTCTCTACAGTTTCTCCACACTGAATCCTCCAGGCACTACTTACAAAAGATTACATTGACAATCGTGTTACGTTATTTTTAAAATGTTTCCTCTTCTTAGCACAAGCACAGCTGAGAAGCTTTGATGCATGTGCTCCATAACACTTTAAAAAATCACACATTTAATCACACTTTGCATTCCAAGCAAAGGGGAACCTCTCTCAATGCATGATTTCCTGGTACACTGATTACATTGATCAGCGCTTCCCGATTCATTTTACCCTCGCACCCCCTTGGTTTGAGAAGAAGTATGAAAAAATATGAGGTTAACACAGAAAAACAACTCACCAATTGAAGCTTTATGAATAATCGATTCGCCATCAATAATTGTTTTGGTAAAGCCATACTCAGTGTAATCCTCCTTCCATTTTATAATTTTTCCGCCACTAGCCATGATTAAATGAACGGTAAAAAAGTAAGAGCGAAGCGAGGGTGATTTATTCAGGCAGGCGGGTGACAGCTCAATAGCTCGAATTTAGATATAAGTAGCTTCTATTTAGTCGGCAGAAATATCTTTGTTAGGAATGGAAGTTGAATTTAGTCTTTAAATTTCTATGGTAAAGAAAAAGTTATGCAATGATGACTACATTTAACTATATTAAAGTCAAAACTTGTATATATAAAGTCATTCGCGAATATATAAAGTCAATACCTGAGTATATAAAGACGCCGTTGGAATATTTCGGAATATATAAAGTAAGAGCTGGAATATATAAAGTCAAAACTTAAATATATAAAATCAGCGTCGGAATATATAAAGTCAGCGCTGGAATCTATAAAGTCAAATCTTGAATATATAAAGTCAGCGTTGGAATAGAGGCTATAAAGTAAGTGCTGCAATATATAAAGTCAGAATCGGAATATACAAAGTCAGTGCTGGAATATCCATCCATTTCCCAACACGTTGAATCCGACCACATGGTCACGGGGGTCTGTTGGAGACAATCCCAGCCAACACTGGGCGCAAGGCAGGAACCAATCCTGGGCAGGGCACATGCATCATTTTCAACAACAACAACAACAACATTTATTTATATAGCACATTTTCATATAAACAGTAGCTCAAAGTGCTTTACATATTAAAGAATAGAAAAATGAAAGACACAATTATAAAACAAAATAAATCAACATTAATTAACATCGAATAAGAGTAAGGTTCAATGGCCAGGGGGGACAGAAAAAACAAAAAAACTCCAGACGGCTGGAGAAAAAATAAAATCTGTAGGGATTCCAGACCATGAGACCGCCCAGTCCCCTCTGGGCATTCTACCTAACATAAATGAAACAGTCCTCTTTGGATTTAGGGTTCTCACGGAAGGGCTTGACGATGATGATGGTCACGTAGACTTCTGCCTTTTAATCCGTCCATCATTGTTGGAGCATTTTCAATACATTAACCGAACAGTGTTTTTTAATTTATTTTTCTGAATACATTTTTGTTAACTTAGTTTAGTTCACAGTCGTTTCAATCAATAGATTTTGACTTTCACTTTATATATTCAGGAGTGATTTTATATACTCCGATGTTGACTTTATATCATCAGGAATGACTTTATATATTCTGACGCTGACTTTATATATTCAAGTTTTGACTTTATACACTCACCTAAGGGATTATTAGGAACACCATACTAATACTGTGTTTGACCCCCTTTCGCCTTCAGAACTGCCTTAATTCTACGTGGCATTGATTCAACAAGGTGCTGAAAGCATTCTTTAGAAATGTTGGCCCATATTGATAGGATAGCATCTTGCAGTTGATGGAGATTTGTGGGATGCACATCCAGGACACGAAGCTCCCGTTCCACCACATCCCAAAGATGCTCTATTGGGTTGAGATCTGGTGACTGTGGGGGCCATTTTAGTACAGTGAACTCATTATCATATTCAAGAAACCTATTTGAAATGATTCGAGCTTTGTGACATGGTGCATTATCCTGCTGGAAGTTGCCATCAGAGGATGGGTACATGGTGGTCATGAAGGGATGGACATGGTCAGAAACAATGCTCAGGTAGCCCGTGGCATTTAAACGATGCCCAATTGGCACTAGGGGGCCTAAAGTGTGCCAAGAAAACATCCCCCACACCATTACACCACCACCACCAGCCTGCACAGTGGTAATAAGGCATGATGGATCCATGTTCTCATTCTGTTTACGCCAAATTCTGACTACCATTTGAATGCCTCAACAGAAATCGAGACTCATCAGACCAGGCAACATTTTTCCAGTCTTCAACTGTCCAATTTTGGTGAGCTTGTGCAAATTGTAGCCTCTTTTTCCTATTTGTAGTGGAGATGAGTGGTACCTGGTGGAGTCTTCTGCTGTTGTAGCCCATCCGCCTCAAGGTTGTGCGTGTTGTGGCTTCACAAATGCTTTGCTGCATACCTCGGTTGTAACGAGTGGTTATTTCAGTCAAAATTGCTCTTCTTTCAGCTTGAATCAGTCGGCCCATTCTCCTCTGACCTCTAGCATCAACAAGGCATTTTCGTCCACAGGACTGCCGCATACTGGATGTTTTTCCCTTTTCACACCATTCTTCGTAAACCCTAGAAATGGTTGTGCGTGAAAATCCCAGTAACTGAGCAGATTGTGAAATACTCAGACCGGCCCGTCTGGCACCAACAACCATGCCACGCTCAAAATTGCTTAAATCACCTTTCTTACCCATTCTGACATTCAGTTTGGAGTTCAGGAGATTGTCTTGACCAGGACCACACCCCTAAATACATTGAAGCAACTGCCATGTGATTGGTTGATTAGATAATTGCATTAATGAGAAATTGGACAGGTGTTCCTAATAATCCTTTAGGTGAGTGTATATTCCAGCGCTGACTTTATATATTCAAGTTTTGACTTTATATATTCCGACAGTGACTTTATGTATTCAAGTTTTGACTTTATATATTCGGGAATGACTTTATATATTCAAGTTTTGACTTTATATAATCTGACGCTGACCTTATATATTCACAAAATCAATTTATTTGCCTGTTTGACACCCCATAGTATATGTGTGTGTGTATACAGTATATGTACACATGTATGTATGTATATAAATATATAACAACACTCATCAAAGACAAAACAATTACATTAACAATCATGTTACGTTATTTTTAAAATTTTTCCTTTTCTTTTTCATAACTTCCTTAACACACTACTTCTCCGCTGCGAAACGCGGGTATTCTGCTAATATATATACAGTATATATATATATATAATATATACACACACATATATATATATCTATACTAATAAAACGCAAAGCCCTCACTCACTCACTCACTCACTCACTCACTCACTCACTCACTCACTCACTCACTCACTCACTCATCACTAATTCTCCAACTTCCCATGTAGGTATAAGGCTTAAATTTGGCAGGCTTATTCCTTACAGTTTACTTACAAAAGTTAAGCAGGTTTCATTTCGAAATTCTACACGTAACGGTCATAACGGTCGACATCGTCCACCATGTTGAACTTTCTTATTTATGGCCCCATCTTCACGAAATTTGGTAGGCGGCTTCCCTGCACTAACCGAAACCGATGTATGTACTTATTTCGGTGGTATGATGCCACTGTCGGCTGCCATATTGAATTTTTCAACGGTCTTTGTTACTTATGGGCCCATCTTCAAGAAATTTGGTATGCGGGTTCCCAACGCTAACTGAATCCTACTTACGTACATATATACGTCCATAGCCTGCAGCTCGGTCACCGTGTGATGCGGCATTGGGTCCCCCATCCCAAACGCCTCCCACGTTGTTGGCTGCCTGCCTATATAAGGCCGTCCGTCGCTCTGGTCTCTACATTCCCTTCTTTGCTTCGCCACGGGATTCATGTCTCCCTGCTGATAACTACAGCCTTTTTATTTAATCCACGGCTTCTCCGCTGTTTTATTGTTCATTTATTACGATTATAGTTATTGTGTAGGTATTTTAGACTTACTTTACATTGTTCAGGTACCCATTTCCTTTATCATTCCAACCGTACCCCATTAACATGTCTATCTAGTTGATCACCATCGATCAAAAAACTGTCACTTACCGAGTGGTTTCCATGCCCGGAGATGGCACCTACCTTTTCCATTCTCTTTGTTACATATTGCACGGCCATATCAGGCTCACTCTTGATATCTGGAAGAACATTGTGTCTTATGTATTGAATGACTGGGACAGGTTCAAGGTATGGACTGATGGCGGTACAGGAGATAATTATTCTACACAGGAGCACTAGAAGAGTGAAATGCTTAAGCCCTTCACTTATGCATCTGCATGTGAGTTGATGGCTGCCGGTGAATTGTTCGGTTGTCACTTTCAAGTGTACCGAAATGGCCAAATATTTTACACCTTTCGACAACCGCCAATGCCTCTTAAACATCTTAGATTGACAGGTGACGATTTCAGTAGTGGACACTTTGATGTTTATGAATGTTTAAACTCTCAAAAGCTGGATGTGAAGTTATCGATGAAACCCGTTGTATGCTTACAACGCTTGACTGATGCCGAATGTCACTTCAACACAAGTCCTGCAAATACTGTCGTAATTGAAACAAACCATGAAACTCAAACTGATTATGACAGCAGCAATCCAAGCTGTGAGATTTGAGAAAAGATTACTGTTCACGTGGCCAACTGTACGTTGCATGCTCAATAGTAAGCTCAGCGCACAGCTTGGTCATATTACAACCAGAGGGCTGAACTCACAATGTGGTATAAAAAGATCCTTAACAAATAATTATTGGTATATTTTCCCTCAGTTTAAAAATGTTTCATTTTCTTCTTAATAAAAATTTTAAGGCAGTACTTCGCCGCTGCGAAGTACAGGTATTTTGCTAGTATATATATATTTATATACACACACACCTATTTACATTATATGTACACACACATACATACATACACACACACACATATATATATATATATATTTGTGTGTGTGTGTGTGTGTATGTATGTGTGTGTATATATAATGTAGATAGGTGTGTATATATATAGGTATATGTGTATATATATATATATGTGTATATATGTATATGTAGATAGATATATGTATAAAAATCCACAAGTTAATAGACACACTGTCGCTAAATACTTGCAGGCAAATCCACAACTTAATAGAGACGCTGCCGCTAAATACTCGCATAGCGATTTGGGTAGTGAACACTTTGATGAATGAAACCTATTATCTTTACAACGGTTCACAAACACGGAATGTAACTTGAACACAACACGTCCTCCAAATACGAACCTGATTGAAAGAAATAATAATAATCAAATCCTTGATGACAGCAACACTCATAACAGTGACAAAACAATTGTTTCGACAATCATGTTACGTTATTTTTAAAATGTTTCCTTTTCTTTTTCATAACTTCTTTAACACATGACTTCTCCGCTGTGAAGCGCGGGTATTTTGCTAGTAAAAAATATAAAGGATGCTAAGAAATCTATTTTACTGAAATGAAGTATCCCATCCAAGAGTCATCATCAGCAGTTACGGAGGGAAACCTATTGGAAATGCAGAGATGATCCAAATGTCATGGTCTACGTAGTTGTCCTGTGCCAGTTCAGGGGAAACAGAGGGTCATATCACAGGGTAAAATTAACATGTTGTGCACATTCTTCAGGTCACCCAAGGACAGCTTCAAAACATTAGCCACAAGAACATTCATTTAAATTTCTTACTACTTTAACCTAAGAATGACTAGATTTGTTTACCAAGAAACATGATTAGGTTCAAGTTGTTTTCATGCTCTACCAACTAGCTATACAGCTGATTGGTGCAGTCAAACTCTGATGAAACGTGTAAGTTAGCTTTCTCTTTGTTCTCAGCCCAAGGTACAGTACAGTCTTATCACTCCCATCCAATCCCATATGGTTTTATCACTTCTGTTAAGTCAGGATGGTTTGTCCAAAAGCAGTGCAAGCTGAAATTATATTTGAATATTTTTATGAAAGGAAGGTTACATTTAAAGGAAAAGTCATAAATATCAAGTATATGTTTGTCTGTCAACCTGAAGCCTACTACACTCTGCCAGGGGCTTGCGACATCCATACAGGGCATCTTCAATTGTGGGGTAACTTCAGAGTAAGAGAGAGACCATGCTTAATCAAGAAGTCCCGTTCTAGAGCTAGTGCTGTGCTTGACTATATCTAGAAGATTCGCTCACCCTCCCATGTGACTTCCAGGCCCTTCCTAGCCAGACAAGCTATACTCATCAGGCCCATAGCCAATTTCAATTCTCAAAGGGTAGTCTGTCTTGATCTGTTTATTCTTGCCTGTCACCTGACCCTCACCTTTCACCTTGTGATTTGTGAGCCCACATAACTTTTTTTTACCTGTATTTGTTTTTTTTTATTTTTTACACAATTAGTTTGTATATATCTAGATTTATATCATATAAAAATCTACTCTCTTAGAATTGAATCCTAGATAGGGACCCTTATGAATACAGCCCCTCTTCTTTAACACAGCAGCTAAAGTGTTTTGAAACAAAGACAGGGTGATTTTTTTTTAAAACAAAGCAGTCATTGTTCTCTGTCTGATCTTATTTTGCACATCTAAGAATGGCTAAGGATCTGCATTGGTATCTGGAAGGTTGCCGGTTCAGATCCCTTTACTACCAGAAGAAATCCTACTCAGTCTGAGCTCTTAACCTGAAAATCGTTCCAGGGGTGCTGTAAAATGGCTGACCTTGCACTCTGACTTCCAAAGGTCATGCAAAAAGATTAATAAAGTATATCAAAAAAATGTATAAGCCAACGAAAAAACACTGATACCCTAAGGCCACTAACAGCTTTTGGCCTTTACAGTTGAAGTGTGGAATAGCTGCTAACTCCTTATTGAAGTGAGTCATATCCAAGTGTAAGTGGGACCTCGTGGTAAATGTAAAGGTCCATCATAACTACATCCTTTTACTGGATCCACTGCACTGGTGGAATTAACATCTTAATATCACACATGTTTTATATCATTCCTGCATCAATTTGATTACATTCCTATCGGCAGCCCTGCAGTATAATATTGACATACGCTTGTTTTATGCCTAATTAGTTTCAATTTCAATTTATTTTTATAGAGAATGTTTAACTCTGTGCTCTTTTGCAGATATTTTCACCTATAATACAGTATCACCAAAAGTTAAACTATGCATTATTTACATACAAGAACACATGCATGGGTTTATGACTTGAATCCCCCCACACCCACCACCCCATATTCACATTCTCAATGAAATACTGTAAATAAATGCTTGGAAGTTTAATAAGAGAATACATTCATTTATTCCAGGATTCCAAAGCTCTCTTCCAATGGGCAGAAGTAGCAGCTTTTCAGTACAGCAGGGACACAGAGAATCACAGCAGGATACATTGAAGATAAACAGAGTAGAGGTGGGTCAGTGAGAGTTCATAATGAGAGTGAAATCATTGTCTTAGTATTTTGGTGTAAATGACCATCACACAGCATTACAGAATGACTCATCAGTTTTACTCAGGGTATACTGTATGTAAATGCTCAGGTATGAAAGAACACCCTTAACCAGGCTGGCATATCATCAACACAGCTTTGGGAGCTTGTGGCTAAAGTTTCCGCCTCATAATGGTGTTTTATTAATTGTTGGTATCTTTAGTAGTAAGAACATACCATATGGTCCAGTATGCACGCACTGATATGTTCATAAAGAGAGATGGAAATAAAAAGATTTATTGTACAGTATATGTAAGAAGAAAGATTTTGAAATCAAGCATAAACTTGTCTAGAAACCAGTGCAAAGACTTAACGGCAGGAGTTACATGTATATTCAAGTACTAGTACATTTTTTTTTACATTTTGAATTAACACTAGAATCCATGAATCCTACAAAAAACTCGTAATCCCAGCACACCTTAAATCCCTTCGTACCTCTCCTTTAGCGTCTTTTGTCTTGTAAATGTGTTGATCAACACAAGTAGCAAGCAGCCTACTATCCCATCCTCCCACCGCTGCAGAAAGGACGAAAAGCTCTCCCAGCTCAAGCCTTGTTTTTCTGAGAGTGAGGTACCTGGAGTTTTTTTGTAGGCTTCCGGAACTCTAGTGTTAAGCGAAAACTATAAATAGAATGATTTGCACACCTTGAGAATAGTGCATGCGTGTGATCCATTTTAGTAGAAATAAATGCATGAATTATTGTCTTTTTATTCTCCGTACTTAGAAAAGTCTTCATTTTTCTCTATATAACAAAGCATGAAAATGAAAAAAGTCGGTTTTAGGCAGTTTTAGAATGTTTCTGGTCAAAACCATTTGCAAACCATTTTCTGATGGTTAGATGCAGGATTCGTCAGTTTTAGACAGGACGGCTATATTTATCAATACATTTTATTCATTATTATATTATTTCTCCTCAGCCCCTCTTACTTACGGAGTTCCTCAGGGATCTATTCTTGGACCACTCTTTTGTTCTCTGTATATACTTCCTTTAGGGTTCTTTTTATGGCATCTTATTTCATTGCTATACAGATGATTCTCAGATTTATTTTTCCCTTTAGGCATAGTAATACAAAGACTTTAAGTCTGTTGTTGTAGTGCCATGAGGATGGTAAAGCTTTAAATTGTAATGAGAACAAAACTGAGGTCTTGATGTTTCTGCCAAGTGGTTTCAGTGGTGCCCCTCATATGGGCCTGAGCTCCATAAAATCTCATATAAGATCCAGTGTAAAAAATCCAAGTGTAATAATGAATAGTGCTTTTAAATTAGTAATTAAAGCTAGTTTCTTTAAGCTGAGGCTTTTACCATAACTTAAGCCCTTGTTATCTTTTCATAATTTGGAAAGGATTATACATACTTTTATTTTGTGCCGACTTGACTACTGCAATGCGCTTTATGTTGGTGTCAACCAAGCTTCTATCTCATTTACAGTTGGTCCAAAATGCTGCCACTCATCTTTTAACATTGATATGCATCAAGAACACATTTTCCCTGTGCTAGCTTCCTTATACTGTACTGGTTGCTCATTTAGGATTGATTTTAAGATATTATTGTTTGCTTCTAAAGTACTAAATGGCCTAGCACCCCCTTACCTCTCTGACCTTTTACAATTGTACACTCCATCAAGGCCACATCAAGGTCTACTGATTCCAGTGGTCCTTAAATCAAGACTGAAGTGTAGGGGAGATTGTGTCTTTGCAGTTGTAGCCCCCAGACTCTGGAATGGGTTACCACTTCATGTTAGGCTGGCTTTGTCTATTTTTGTGTACTTTGCCTATTTTTAAATAATTTCTTAAGGCACTATTTCTGTTCTTTGGCTTTAAATTGATTATATGAGCTGTGTTTGTCTGTTTTATTGCCTTATTGTTTATTATCTTTTGTACTGTATTATTCTTGATTTTTCAGCACTTTGGTCAACTATTGTTGTTTTTAAATGTGCTATATAAATAAATTTTATATTGATATTGTGACACATGAGTCAATACCTTGCATCTCAAAACACGACGCTGAGTCTCAGTACTTTACCAAAACCAGCTTTATTCAACTTAAATAATAGTCTAGGGTTAAACAGGGTTATTTATTGCAGTGGGAGTTACCACTCTCCTATACACAGACACAGCAAACAGGCATAGTTAGGACCAGGTCAGTATCCAAATTATACTGTTCCATGAATTTATAATGTCCCTTACATCACCCATCAGTGACAGGTGCATATAGCACAATCTTGATTAGCTTGTAGTTGTTTCTGCGGTAGGAAAATATGTGGTGTAATACTACTTTTACTGCAATATTAAACCAAAAAATAAATGGGCTACGCCAGCGTTTCTCATAACCCAAGTTTTCATAACAGTTTTAATCGCGCCCCCACTAATGTTTTTTTGAAAGGAGCCCAATTTTTTCTTTTTTAATTAATGATATATCATAGACGTATATTTTATTATACTTACTTAACTTTTATCAACATTTATCTAACTCTATATTTATTTTTCTGGTATCAGAATGGAGTTTAAGTTAATTTGTTTTGGTTTCAATAGATATGTTTCTCATACTTTTGGTTCTTTTCTTTTTTCACATCTTTGTGCCCCCCTTTTTGTTACTTGGGCCTGCCGCCCCACAGTTTGAGAACCACTGGGCTACGCAAATACTCACAATGCTTCTTGATATTTGATTAGTGTCATAATCTATTTTATTCAAATTCAACTGTAATGACCCCTGCCCATTGGAAGACTTCTATTTCGATCTCTCCCTAAAAGCTCACCAGACTGGCTGTCCTCATGTCATTACAACAACTGTGGCTTTTTCATTTCAAACAAACAAAGCACTAGCAGCTGTGGTTTTGTTTGATTAAAACTTCTATTCTTCTCTGGAATTGCATGTTATAAATACCTACACAAACAATATTAGATGGATTCAAACATGTTTTGGCTAGATTCTGCAGATATGAAATGCACTGGTATATGAAATACAAAAGTGTAGGATCTGTGTGTTGAATAGTCTTTAAAAATGTGAAGTTTCAGTTTGAGTTCATATAACTTTTTTTACAGTGCAGCACAACAGTCTTCATGAGGCTGAGAGTTACCATATTATTATATTTTTCTAGGCAGAGCATAAAAAACAGATGAAAAACCATACTAGAAATGAATAATGTGGCTTAGTTTGTTCATATACTGTTATTTCATTTTGTTTTTAATTAAATAAAAGTATGACATGATCTTCTAAAAACCAAATATATTTTTAATCATACACACTATAAAAATGTACAAATCATTAACTGTTAAGAACATTTGTTTTGTTTGTTCTTGAACTATTCTGAAGGATGTTCATGTTTTTTGATTGGGATTAGAGTAGCATGTCCATTTGTATGTTGTACATTTCAGTGTCTTACGACTGCTGAGACCCGTTTCAAGTGCTTTAATCCATTGTTTAAGGTGAATCTGCTGGAGTTCAGTAGAGCCGAGTCTCAATTGCTCCATCAGAGAAATCAGCAAATTTGGGCTGGAACTAGTGAAATTCTAGTCAAGGCTTGCTTTTGGACTCAATATTATTTCAACTTGGTTTTGGCACCCCCTTTAGATTCAGTCTTGACTCGATCTCGACTAGTTGTGGCTCTTGGAGTTGTTTTGAACTCGACAAAGGTGGTTTTAACTACAGTACTACCAGGAAGTAGATGTTGCCAACCTTTTGTCCTGTCCTGTCAGGGTGATGCTGTTAACAGTGTAGATATTTTACAGCTAAATTTTTGACAAGTAATGAGTGCAAATAGAATTGTAAAAGTTAATATCCTCATAGTCTCACTGAAGCCAGACATGTAATTTATATATCTGGAGACCATCACAACAGAATTTAGCTTAAATTTGGATGGGAACATTTAGATGGCTTACTGAGTGTCACATTTCTAAATCAATCTAACATCTCATGAAAGTGCTGCTCAAAGTAGGGGCGCTGATTTTGAACTGCAAAGGTAATAGGTACTTTCATTAACCTGGTCCAACAGAGAGTAAACTTCTGTTTACAATGAAACATCTACAGTCAAAGTCTAAAAAGACCTATTAGACATATAAATATGTGTTGCGTGTACAGAGAGCATATTGTACATTTTAAAAATCAACCTAACCTTATGCAAAGAGAAAAATCTGTAGCATCACATTATACATTGGCATTCAATGGCATCAATGGACGAGTGGTAAATGTGAACGATATATTGTCACAGGTCTCTGTTGCTCAGCATTACAACAATAGTGTAGGAGTAGATGTAAGCTTGAAAGAACTGGAAGCTATATTCATGAAAATATGAAGTATGAAATATGCATTTGGAGTAAGAAAGCAGAGTGTCTCGCTTCATCAAAAGGACTGCTGTTAAGGGAGCTGATAATGAAGAGCCAAGGGAGATGCAGATTTCAGTAATGTAAACACCTGAATCAACAGATCTGCCTAACAATACCAGTAGATGCACAGATGAGGCTGTACAACATCCACCTTCTGACTGCAGTTCTAAATGAATAACTAAAGAAATGTACCTTTACTGTCTAATTGGAAATGCAACATGTCATTACAAAATAGCTGCAGTGTTTTAACATGTTGTGTATCCAGAGACCACAATGCTTATCTAAACTCTATTTGCTATTGTTATATGGTATAGTAATGCAATAGTTAAAATGGCACAAAGATATCGCAGCAAACAGAGGCATTTCTCAAATGTGAGACACCCAGTAGCTGTGATGGTCTATGCTTGTGTGTGTGTGTGTATGTCTGTCTCCACTGTCACAGTGTTTATTACAAGATGTAAATTAATTATTAAACTTAATTTACCTTGTGGATAACATCAATTTTAGCTTTTTATTTTCTCTCTGCATCAAGTCTTTTATTCAGTATCTTTCACTCTCTGCTAGATACCCAGCAGCAGTTTAAAACGCACGAACTGGAGGATCTGGGGACAGATGTTTCATGTAGAAGCCCTGATGAAGTAGCCTTTAAAGCACAGGATTTCACTATTCACTACACTAGGTTGTCCCCAGACATTATTCTTGTTTGAGAACGAATATCCCCAAGGTGTTCATATGGAGGGCCAGACTCCCTAAACTAAACTTCAGAATCAGGCCAAATCCTGCACTCCCAGCTGTAATTCCCTGAAGCAACTGTGACCTGTAACTCCCCACACAGAAGTGAAAACACTTCAGCAAGCAAAATCATATACATAACATTAAAAGAAAACTCTTCTCTCTGAAATGGTTAAACAATAATTACATAATATCTTAGAAGAAATTTGATTACTGTGCCTCTCCTTTCTGCCTATAATAAATATGATATGACTGTCAGTGTAATGCCCACACCATTCTCTTTATTTGCACCTTTTTGAATTTACAGTTTTAGGAAAAAACAAAACATAAGTCCGCACATTAAGGTATAAATTATGAAAAGCTGAATGAATGTTTTTTTTGCCTATAAGATAATAAAGAAGAAGAATCTTCAGTGGCAGTGTATCATAATTGTGTTTCTTGTGAAATAAAAGATGAATTAACTTGTGACCTTGGTAATAGCTTTGATAATTTAATTGAAATGCCTACTCAATTAGGCGATTATTTAATGGAACAACGTAGTGAACGTCAAAAAAGTAAATTTTCTCGTTCTGTTTCTAATTGCCTTGTTCCACCAATTAGGAATACTACTCTAGGAGCCTGTGCAAATTAAGGGAGACCGTTTATCTAGAACAGCCAAGATGTTTTAAGCCTGTCTTGCTTGTATTGTGGTCTGGTAGGTCATTACAAGACTAATTGTTCTCTGTTGCAGGGAGAAGCCAAAGCTCAAGAGACACATTGACTAAGCAGTTCAGTCCAGACTTTTTTTTTTGTCAACGATAATTACTGATTGTTTGCTTTGACTATTCCAGATGATAATAAAGCTTAATTTCTTTTGGGACTTTTTAAGAAATATTGAATGTGATGTTTGCAATAGAATTAAAGTCTGAAATTCTACACTGTAACGTTATGATTAAAGTTAAAGCTTTTATTCAAAAAGATTATTGATAATAGAATGAATGTTTTACAACGCCAGTCACAATCTCAATAAAAGCATCAGTTCTCCTTAAATAATCTACAGTATGTATGTTTGAAGTCTCACAATTCATTGGCGAGAAAGTCCATTTATCTCAGTGTCTGAATATCTCTAAGTGTTTTCTGCTTATCTGTCTGTAAGGGTTTTAAATCTTTTCTGTTTCTAGAAACTAAATGTTGGATATTTCAAAGAAGGGGTGGAAAATCATATTTACATAATTCATAATGCTGTTGATTTAGGATTAATTCTTTATTAATATTATAGGTGATTCTCAATTAATTTTATTACAACTACTAAGAGTAAATTTCGCAAAACCTTAAGAAGTTTTTCTTCACACAGAGAACCACAGACACATGGAATAAGCTACCAAGTAGTGTGGTAGACAGTTTGACTTCAGGGACTTTCAAAATTGAACTGGAAGTCAATTTGGAAGAATTAAGCGGATAGGATTGACAAGGCTTTGTTGGGCTGAATGGCTTGTTGACATTCTAGACTGGACTACCATTTTTTGTTTAATATGCTGCAATTATTTCTGTTCTTGAACAGAAACATTGAAATAAATGGTAGGAATAATAAATGAGATATAAAAACATTGTCAAAGATTCTTCATAACATCATAACCTGTACTTCCATTCCCATCACTCTTTGCCCTCTCCAGACCACTTCAGCTTGCTTTTCTGTAGTTTCTTCGACATTTCTCCCACTTTTGTTGTACTTCTGATGGTCTCATTTCTTATTCTGTCCTTTTTTGTTTCTCCGCACATCCATCACAATATTCTCATTTCTGCCTCATCTTACTTCTTCTCTTATGCTCCACTTTCTGCCCATGTCTCAACTCCATACATTATTGCTGGTCTTATCACTGTCTTACCTTTAACCTTCGATATAATTTTTCGATCACACAATACTTCTGATACCTTCTTCCAATTGTTCCATCCACACTACACTCTATGGGTTATCGCTGCATCTAATTTACTATCTTGGGCTTCCACTGGTGCTAGATGTTTAAATTTATCCGCTCCTTTCTATAAGAAGATATAAAGTATGTGTCCGCCCTTAATGAACTGGAATCAGTGCCTTTTCCAAGTTGGTGTTGAGACCAGAGAGAATGGAATAAAAAAACTGCAAGTTAATATTTTCTGTGTGGCATAGATCAGAGCACATTTGAAACTCGTGGCAAACAAGGGCCAGTGAAACAAAAGAACTTTAATGACATGGGCAAGCCAGAAATCATAGTAAAGTATGCTTTGTCGGGAAAGTAAAATTCTTCATTGGAATTATTTTTGAATTACTGTATTTTTGAAGAAAATTTCTATTTTTTAAATAATTTACAGATAGAGTCTTATTATTTCAGAAACCAGTACTGCTAAGACCTGGAAGATAGCAAATGTTGTCCCATTACATTCAAAAGTGAGTGACCAATCCTAGTAACAACAGGCTAGTATGTTTATCATGGATAAATCAATGGTCACAACTATTTAAATAATGATTAAGCACCATATTAAAATTACAGGCATATAAGTGAATAGCGACAGAAATCTTTAACTGGAGAGGATCCTATAGCATTTTTTTAATGTTGGTAAGGTGCCACATGCGAAGGTAGTGATGAAAATAAAAGAAGACATAAAGGGCAGTGTGTGCGTGGATGGGAGCAAAATTTCCTCAAAAGCATAATTCAAATATATGTGGCGCACGCATAGGTGCCAGCTCAGTGGGTGTCCTGGAAGTTGACCACCTCCAGTATTTAAAAGTATAAAACACAGCCTACATATATTTATCATGTTCTATGGTATTGTTATGTGACTTTTAAAAACACTTTGTTGAAAAAGTCTTTCAAAGGAAGCAATACACTGGTAGTATTAAACATTATTAGTTTTCTGTACAATAAGGAAAACCTGTGCTCAGATGCATTCTCTTTCTCTTGAATGTTTCATAAGTTTTATGAACATTTCACACATAAAACTTTTATATGGGCTTATGAATGAAATAAAAAATATGCACAGTACAAAACAAATAAAATGACGGTATAACGTTGATCAAAATGGTAAACAGAATAAATAATACAGTGTATCTTCAGAGTAACCGACTTCAAAAACAAAAGAAAATAATGAAATATATATAGAGATTATTTTTGAAAATAAAATAGTAATGAAAAGTTTAATATGACAAAAACTCACAAAGTACACATTTCCACTGTAAAATGTCTTAATAAATTCATACATTCACATCTTTCTGGGCCAATCAGGTCAAGCTCAGCTCCTAATTCAGTCTCATAGCAGCTACTGTATTTCTTTTTGCTGCAATTGCAGACAGCAACTGACCCCAAAAAAATGAGTACACATTCTGAGATGAAGACTCGGAAAAAGGTGTTGGAGGTATAGAGAGAGTGTGTTTGAGATGGGCAAGTCCAGCAGGCACTGCTTCTGATTGGAAGGGATGGTAGAAGGAGCCATGAATGCCAGTGGATTCATTGTTTTCATTCATGCTTGATACTTTGAGTTCTCCCATATTCTGGTCTTCAGTGACATGCCAGGCCTGTTAAAAAAAACAGATTTAACTGGGATGTAGGTGTCCAGCTGCACCTTCTTCCACTTCCATTACAAACTTAGAGACTGAACTCCAACTTATACCAGGATCCGCCTGGACTTCTTCTGATAAGAAAGGTGTAAATCAGAAGTTGGTTCCATCAGTTACAGGAGATGAATGTCTGAAGCGGAACTCCATTAGCAGCGGTGTTATTTTTTCTCTTATTTTTTATCATCCCGAAGTATTTTGTATTTGCCTAACTTGAGGAGGTTCTATTACAGTTTTTGCAATCATATATAAACATGAGCGGAAAGAAAGGAGCCCAGAAAGACCAAGTCCAAACTCAAGGTATGGCCTTACAGGGACCGATCTGGAACAAGACAGGTGAATGCACAGATTTCCCGGCAGAATTTTCCCAGCAGGAGCTGCAGAAGGGTAATAAAGACATGGAAAAATGTGAATATAGTCGTTTTGAGGCAGTCTTTAAAGGTATGCTGGAAAAAAAATGAGGAATAAATTCAGGAAAATGTGTCTAAGTTTGAGAATAAACTGAGAGCACTTGACACTCATTTGGAAGACGTTAAACAAACATTCACGACTCGAATTGAAACAGCTGAACATGTGGCATCTACTGCTGATGGAAAAGCAATGGCTGCAAATTTTGAATGCAAAAAACTCGGAGATAGACTTGCTGCACTGGATGATGGATGCAGAAGGAATAATATTAGAATTGAAGGTCTCCCACAGAATTGTGAAAGTCCAAACTCAGTGAAATTCGTAGATGAACTATTCTTTAAAATAATTGGAGAGGACTTTAAATCAGACACCGAGATAGCAGCAGCTTACTGCATACAGGGATCAAATACCTCTAAACCTAGGAGTCTTATCATGCGCGTCAAAAAGTTACAATTTAAATTGCACGTAATGTCAGACAGAAATAAAAGATTATATTTGAAAATAACCACATTCGTATGTTCCCGGATTTTTCACCCTTAACATCTGCTAAATGTGCCACATTTTACAATAATAAACAGCGCTTATGGAAAGCTGAGATCAGATACAGCCTCTTGTACCCTGCCAAACTAAAAGTGTATATTCAAGACAAGCATTACATCTTTAACTCTACGGAGGAAGCAGAAAAAGAGTTAAGAAAACTGATATATACGCTTGCAATGATACTGGTATTGTAATTATACATCCTTTTCCCTTCTCGGCCACTTTAATTACAGACATATGCACATATGTATATATGTGTGGAAGGAATTAATCTTGTTTTTTTTTTTTAAAGGAGACTGTTTAACATAATACCTGTGGTTTATTGTTATTGTTTTTATTGTATTAAGGTTCACTATGCTTATCCAGGGCCACTTTTTAACATCATTCTCTGGGTTTACTATCTTACAATCTCAGTATTTGAACTGTATTTGCAATAGATTTCTCTATTTAATTCCTCATGCGCTGCTACTGGGGAGCTTGTTTTGTTTTAGAAGTGCTCTGTCTATATGTATGTCAGAGGACTGGGACTTTGTGAAGTGTGGGGGGATCTAGGGGAAGAGAAAGTGAGCAAGCTATCTCTAATAAACCCTTTTAATCCTTATAATTTTATGTGCCAACTTAACAATATGCTTCATGGCAATATCTCTTGGGAAAATTGGAAAATAAGGTCAAAGCTGTCTTATTTTCAGTTAAGACTACAAAATGAAAAAGAAAGATCTAAATCTGAGGTGACCTGTCATCTCTCCAGAGGCCCCTCTGTAGAACTCTTGAGCCAGAAGGAATAAAATGAACTCAAGCAAGGACAGAGAGCTATAATTCAAGGGATGACAACTAAGATGGAAAGAAGACCTCACCTATTATGAGACACTGATTTTGTGACTGGAAGTAATTGTAATCCAATCAGGAGAAGGTTCAAACTTCCTTTAAAACAACATGCACTTCATCTTTCAAAGATGTAGAAAGAAGATCCAAAGATGGGAAAGAATGACAATTTAAGAGAAGTTTGGGGATTCTCTCAGGTTACCCTCTCTGGGATTCTCTTAGAGCTGGGGAAGTATGCAAAATGACCTTCTGAAAAGTTGTGAGCTACTCTTCCTTGGAGAGCTGAATCCAACAAACTCTTCTGTTTGTGAATAAAAAGCTGAAACCCAAAGCTGTGTGCCAGTAGTCTGATGAGGCTGAGAAGTCATGACTTTAAGAAAGGAATTTCAACATCTATGCTATTGGGCCCGATTGAGCATCCTGAAGCACGATCACTGCATCTGTGGAAGACTGTTTATCTGTTTCCAGGGCAAACGCAGGCTCCCAGCACTGCAGCGACTCACCGTGAAAGCAAATCCGAGCCAATCACGGGCGTGGTATAAGCAGCTGTCATCGATAGGAAGAATTTTACTTGGCCACTAACCTGGCCACGACCCTGCCTGACTGCTGTGTCTGTGTATACGGGTGTAGCAGATCCCGCTACAATAAATAACTGTACTCTTCCTGTTTTAAGCTAAATAAAGTTGTTTTTTGCTAAAGTACTGAGACTCAGCCTTGCATTTTGGGGTGCAAGACAGTGACTCACGTGTCACAATATGCATTTATCATACTTCTGTAATCCTTGTGTTTATCAGTAAATTGTATTAATGTATTTCTTAAAACGAGTGTGTTTCAGTTAACTTGATCTACAACAGAGAAAGGCATGGTAAATAAAGTAGGAGTCTTGTCAAATTATTTAATACATTACTGGTATTACTGCTAAAGTAATAATCAATTCACCAAGTTAAAATTTCTTCTTCAAATTCCGCAATTTCACATTAGAGAATATGGAGTGATGTGTTATTAGTTGTTTTTTTTTCAAAACTTAAACAACAGAAACTATTACTAAATTTTTAAAATTCTAAAATCATTTATGAAAAACATAAATCATACCAGTACTTGATTTGCAAGAAAGACTGCAGCCACAGGAAGGAGCAGCATGGTTTTAAGATATGTCAGGTTATTTATTCATTATGTATTGTGCATTTATACAATTTACTTATGTTCCTTGTGTTCTGTGGGCAGCACCACAAGAGGCTGGGCCGCATTACATCATTACTGAAACAGCTCCCTCAGCCTTTATATTTCAGGTTGTGTTGGTGGACACCCAGAGGTTCATTTGTTGCGGTGGAGTGCATTGTCCAATTGTTTCAAATGATTCTTATAACTATTGGATTTCTGCTTCTGGATCCTTTTTACTTTGGTTTGGATTTGATTGTCATTTTAAGCAAATCTTTCCTTAAATTTTGTCATCAATAATTTTATTATCTTTCCTTATTTTTGTTACCAGTAAGGGTTCCTCCTCTGGCTGACATTAAAGTCTCTTTTGATCATTTTTGATTCTTTAATTTATGCACACAATGTTCATTCTTTATTTTGGTTTTTGTCTATGTGTATTTGCCTGTGTTATGTACCATGTGTTTTAGGGGTGGTTACACCTTGTAAATTGGATGGCCATTCATCGCTCCCGGTGGCTCATTTCATATACGCTAGGAATGGAGTGTTAACTTGTGTTTCTGCTGTGACTTCCTGGATTTTTGAACCTGTGCTTTGTTTTTGACTTCACCAGGGATTCTATACTGAGACTGGGTCTGCTGTGGATTGCCTTGCCTTCTCAGGCAATTCTATTTATGCTCTAAGTAGCCTCTTATGCTACAGAGCATTTTTGTTAAAAATAAATGTTTTATTTAATAAAGATTATTCAACCTATTTTTGTTTTTATTTGGGGTTTTGGCAGTGATCCCCCCTAGTGGCAAATGTTTGAAGTATTTATGAAACCTAGGTGCTTTTGGGACACCCAATGCACAACAATTTTGCCCTTTTCCATTTTTGTCATCATTTACAAAGAGTCATTGTATTCTGAAGTCAGAGATTTTACAGTTTATCCTCTCCCTTGAATGGCACTTTTGTGTATTTGTTTTTTTTTTAAAGTGTGTTTGCACTTTTAAAACCAGTATCATATTTTGGGCCTATGCAGTCCTGATAACCTGCCTGTTGAGTTTGGGGTCTGGCTGCGGCTCTTTGGAAGTGTTCACTTTGTATATACTGTAGTAGTGTACTGTGTTCTGCTTATTAAAATATGTTTTTATCATTGAAAAAGAAGAATGGAAGAAGAAGAGTCAATCTGCAATATCATGACAAGACCCTGAGATCCCTTATCACTTCCTTTCTCTATTTGGATCTCACTTGCCCTCTCTGGTCATCATGGTATGGACACAGAAAATTCTTTATTGTTGTGTAAAACTGCTTTTATTCTCTTCTATGATACATGAATCGGTGCGAAAAAATCTTACTTTAATCATTCTTCTTTCTATTGTTTGAAAATTCTTTTTCAATTAGAAAGTCACAGGCAGTCAAATCCTTGGTAGCAACAAGTGCAAAATACGAATCAGCTCTGGTTGAGATGCCTATTCATCTCAGGGCTCACCCACACTCAGTCTTCCAGGGTCTAATATGAGTCACAAATGAAGCTAACAAGCAAGTCATTTATAAGTGGGAGGAAAACTTTAGAACATGCTGGCAGACACGGGGAGAACGTGTAAAGTCCACAGTCAACGCTTGCAGGCCCCGGAGATATTAAGCAGCAGCTCTAATTAATACATAATTTCACTGAAAAGAAATATCATACCGATTCGCTCTCTCTGACAGTTTAATGGTGATTTTCCAGGTTCACTCAGGGTATGCCCATTGCTAATTCTAATTTATTATGTTTGGAAGAGTAAGCTTCTCCATTTATGTGTGCCAAAAATGCAAAAGGCAGCTTTTTATTAATTTCTGCACTGATGCTTTGTTCAAGTGTTTTATTGCTCATTTCATACTGAATTTTGTTGAAAGTCTCTATAAAAATTGTTCTATGATTAAGTGGCTGGTGGGGCTGTTTCTCAGGTTTGAACAGCAGAGTCCAGGGTGCGAATCTCAGTCCAGTCCTTCTCCTGTCTGATACTTCAATATGTTGAATATTCTCCATGGGTCTGCATGGTCTATTGGCAGGATACTCTGGCCTTCATCGAAAAAGATTCATACAAAAGAACAGCATCAGTGTCCCGTATGTATAGAATATCATGTGCCCATTAGTAGTATATGCACAGCACATACCCTTGAATGTGTCAAATGTTAAAAATGACACCCTTTATGCTAAAGTTGTTTCTTGATTAGGTTTATCCATCCATTTTCATACCCACTGAGCAGGGTTTTGGGGAAGCTGGAGCCTATCCCAGCAAGCATCAGGCACAAGGCAGGAACAATCCCTGGACAGTCTGCCAGTCAGGGTGAACTCACTCACACACAAACACAGTAGAACCAATTTAGTTCACCTGACCTGCTTGCCTTAGGGTTGTAGTGAAGAAGATGGAATACCTGCAGAAAACCCACACAGAGAATATGCAGACTCCACACAGGGAGCTCCTGGGGAAAAACAACCTGCATCCCTACCACTATGCCACCCAATGACACAAACCTAATGAAAAACCTGAAAATCAAAGTCTGGTAGCTAAGATAGTTAGTTTCTAAATTTGTTTAGCCAGTCATTTATTCTTTAATTAATATTTGGAATTGCAAGATAATACACAACCATCTTAAGAGCTGGTAACAAAATGGTGGCACAATCATGACAGAAAAAACAGTGTGAAACTTTCTAAAAAAAATCATTAATTAATTTGGCATGCACAGTATTCCAAAATGATCTATTCAAGTTTGTAGCCCTTGTGCATCCACCCATACTAATTCGATTTACAATTTGCACTTTGTTATGTATGACTTTATACAGAGCCGGGTCTATTCTAAGTCTGAGTAAATACTGGCTTGGGGTGTCAAAGATGTCACAACAGCACATCACATGAAATATATATACAGGTAGATTCACTCGAAAGAGGCCCCTGAATCTTCTGTAATAATTCTTGCTAGAATGAATCAATCTGAACATGCAACATGCTCCTCAGTATATGGAACTTCGAACAAGCCGGGATGCCCATGCGTCAGAGCAATGAAGTAGGTGCCAGACAGCTGTTGTGATGTTTAACCTCTGTTTGCAACATTTGGGTGCATACCACTGGTACCCCTTCACTCAGTCACTTGACTTTCTCATCAGTATGGTGGTGTACAGTATTGAGCAGTATGTCTTCATGTTGCAAACCTATTGGGTCACCAATTAGTTTAAGTGATGTCAGAATCAACTGGGTGATCATGAGTTAACGGAAGGTTACTTCCATGAAAATGAAGCAATGTGTCACACATCGGCCAGAAGTATGGCAGAAACTGAGTTCTTCTTTGGTAACAGGGTAATTTCAAAGGACCTTTGGCGACCACGGTTGCTGGATCTGACACCACCAGACTTCTTCCTTTGGGGTATGCTCAAAGGAACAGTCTTTCGGAACAAGCCGAGCACTGTGAAAGATTTGAAGGAAAACATACAACATGAAATTGCTACTATTCCCCCCAAGACGCTTGCTAATACATTCAGGAACATTGGAGCGCCGCGTCAAAATGTGTCTGGCAGGAAACAGAAACCACTTCCAGCATCGCATGTAAGGCAATTGATTACACATACGTCAAGATATATAGCGTAATTTTTTGGTTTAGATTGCTTCATCTTAACGGGAGTTACAACAGAATATTTGGGGCCTCTTTCGAGTGAATCTCTCTGTACATATCAACTCGCAATGGTCTCCAAGTGGGTCCAACCCTGGGCTCTTGAATTTCGTATTTTGCAGTGACTGTCCTGGCTTTGGACTCTGGAAGGAAACCATTGAAAACAAGCAGGAACACTTGCAGATGTCCCCGGAGCTAAGATTCAAACCGAGGTAGCAAACATGCCCTTCAAATTCACCCATTTTAACATAAACCTGTTCAAGATGTAAGGTATAAGTGAAGTTTGAAGGGCTGAGAGTAGATGGGTAATTTTAAGTCTAGTTTCAGAAAGTGAGCAAATATTAGTAGACAGACCTCTGGATACACATAGTAGACTAAAACTACATCCATACTATTGCTTTTTCATTTAGAAATGGCATTAGTCAACAAAAATAATCACCGTCCACTGTAGCTTTTCACATCATTTATGAAATATCTTTGTCCACATTAAAAGGACTAAAACGCATATGATGTTAGACGTTCACCTACACTGAGCATGAAAAATCCTTGAAGGGATGGGAATGCTGCTGGCCATAGGATTTATTTCAAAAGTGTAATGACCAGTAAATTATTTGCCTTTTGTGCATGTATGCAGGCATTCAAACTGTTCGAAACTTGATTTTGATGCATACAGGTGAGGAACACAACAATCATGGAAAGCAACATCCTCCATGTCCAATATTTTGGAGTATAGTTTTCTTTCATGAAGATTGAACAATCAGAGTATGAGATGTTGTATTGAGTAAGATCTAATCAGGGAGGGATTATTTAATATGCATGCAGAAATCATAGTGCTACTAGAGTCTGTGTTTTTAAAAATATTTGTTTTCATCGATCCATATTATAAAGTTGAGCCAGTGTTTTCAGAAGTTTACAGCTCTGGAGCGCATTTTCAAATGGCTGTTTTCTGAGGGTTAAAAACACTAGAAGTAGTGTGGACGAAAGCTCAAAAACATAGACTAATGTCCATCTTTTTAAATGAAAACTTAGTTGTGTGGATGTAGCCTAAGAAATAACAAAAATGTTAAAAATCCATAGTAGGTTTAACACAGACACAATTATGAGATGGGTACCTGAGTGTAAAGAGGAAATTAAGCTCACAGACTTATGGTCCTGAAAGAACTTGATCACTGATTTGATCAGGAGTTTATAAAAATACACACTCTGTTGCCCAATTGTATTCACCAATAATAATAAGTATCTCACAGATGCAGAAATGTGAAATTCCTTTGCATTCAGAATCTACTGAGTTTGTATTTTAGAAGTCTTGGAACTCGTGTGAAATCATCATAACAAAAATATCATTGTAGCCTCAGAACGGATAGCTGTAAAATAATCTGCTGAGAGAGGACTTTGATACTTACATACCTGTATAGCTTTAAGGTATTTCATTCCAGAAATGGCCTACTAAGCTCCTGGGTGTTATCAATATCAATGTCAGTTCAATTTCTTAAATACAATGAGCAGATTCCAAACGCCCCAACCCCATTTAGTGATTGCATGACAAACATGTTTTGCACTATAAGGCTGATAACGTAATTAAACTCAATAGATCACTTTTTTGAGGCTAAAGAAACAGTCTGCAATCTAAGAGAATGTCCTAAGAAACATCTTATAAGTGAAGCTTTTCGTAATCTTTCTTTATAAACACATATAGGCGGTGTCCCCACAAAATAATGAGTTTCTAAGATATGTGACTGAAAGAGTACGTTTGTCATACAGTTTTTTGTTTGCTTTTGTATTGAAAGTAATAGTTAGGCCATTCACTTAGACTCCTTGCCCTAAGCAAGTTCTTCTCAAAACCTAAAGCATCAATTTCATTTGTCTGACGTGAGACACTGGTACTGTTGTGGAATGAGAGGGAGACATCACAATCCATTCCAGTCCAGACATTTGCTCTGTGGTAGCTGTTAGTGAGTAGAATCAAACCTTTAATGTTTGGATTACAAATGCAAAGAGCATCAGCTCCTTAAATGTTTTGAGCAACAAGAGAAACTTGTACATTTCCATGTGCAGGAATAGCCTCTACTGTATGGTGCTGCAAGCAATACACTTCCCGGTGAGGTAAACTGAGCTCTTACGCAGCCCCCACACTGTGCAACACCAACAGGCCACTACACTCCTCCCACCCACAGTGCAAATTCTGCCAACTATGCCAAGTATATTCTCATGGAGTGGGTGGGATAAACTAAAATCTGTTCCAGACTGGACATTTGCATGGTGCTAACTGCCAATGGCCAGTCACAAACCTGTTATGTCTAGATTAGAGAGGCAGTTAGAGGCAGCTCCTTAATGTTTTGAGCAAGAGATAATCTCCCTTGGTATAGAGGTAGTGCAGGCAGCTGTGTTATCCAAAGATCACTGCTCTGAGTTGGCACTTTGACAAACATGAAGTGAATTGTTCGCCCTGAGTGAGCAAGAGAGAATGTCATGGTGCAGAGGTAAACCAGACTGCTATGTATTCCAGAGGTTGCTGTTTCACAAGGCAGGGCCAGCACTGATGGCTGACACCCGCATAGAGTGCCTTGTCTATTGGGAAATTGTTTCAGCATTTAGAATAAATTTAATATTTGGCCCACAAGTAAAGCAGAGTACTATGTAATCCAAGGTTTGGTGGTTCTTGTCCCAGAGGTGGCAAGCATGTAAGACAAGCAGTGACATCTACATGGAGTGAATTGTCAGCTTTTGCTTTTGTGTTGAAGTTAACAGGTATTCAGTTCATTCAGTTAAAGTCCTTCCTCTAAGCACTGATCTCCTCACAACCTAAAGTATCAATTTAATTTATCTGACGGGAGACACCTGTACTGTTGTGGAGTGAGAAGGACAAGAGGAAAACCTGCAATGTTTGGTTTAAAAATGTGCTTGGCAACAGCTCCTTAAAGCTTTGAAAAACAGGAAGCACACTTCCACTTCCACATGCAGTAATAGCTCCTATGTTTCTACAAGCAGTGGGCTTCCTGCTGATGTAAGATGAGCTCTCACACTGCCCCACACTGCAAATTCTATCGACTATGCCAAGTGTATTGTCATGGAGTGGTTGCGACACAACATGATCTATTCTAGTCACAAGTTGCATAAAGCTAACTGCTGGTGGCCAGCCGCAAACCTGGGTTGTCGAGGCATTTAGAAACATGTCCTTAATGTTTGAGGAAGAGATAATCCCTCTTGGTGCAGAGGTAATGCTGGTTGCTGGTTCTCGTCCCACAGGCAGTGAGGTAGTAACACACACAGTGGCATCTATGTAGAGTGCATTGTCAACTTTTGCTTTTGTATTGCTATTTGTATTTTGTCATTCAGTTATATTTCTTGCCCTAAGCACTAATTTTACCAAAACCTATTTCTAACCCGCTGAATCCAAATACAGGGTCACGGGGGTCTGCTGGAGCCAATCCCAGCCAACACAGGGCACAAGGCAGGAACCAATCCTGGGCAGGGTGCCAACCCACCGCAGGACACACACACCAAGCACACACTAGGGCCAATTTAGAATCGCCAATCCACCTAACCTGCATGTCTTTGGATTGTGGGAGGAAACCGGAGCGCCCGGAGGAAACCCACGCAGACACGGGAGAACATGCAAACTCCACGCAGGGAGGACCCGGGAAGCGAACCCGGGTCTCCTAACTGCGAGGCAGCAGCGCTACCACTGCGCCACCGTGCCGCCCCCTTTACCAAAACCTAAAATATCAATTTGATTTATCTCACGGGAAACACCTTTATAGCCATGGAGTGAGAGGGAGGGACATCAGTCCAGACATTTGCATTGTAGTAGCTGGTAGTGACCAGAAACAAAACTGCAGCATTTGGAATACAAATGCACTCAGCAACCAGTAGCGCCTTAATACTTTAAGTAACACCTGCAGCATAGATCCTGCTGACTAAGCCAAGTGTAATGTCTTAAAGTGGATGGGACACACCATGATCAGTGTCAGTCTGGACATATGCATAATACTACCTTGGAGCAGAGGTAATGCTGGGTGTTGGTTCTTGTTCCAGAGACAGTGAGACAATAACACAGCCGAGGCCAATGAGAGAATTGGCCTCACTTGAATAGATTGCCTTGTGGTGTTTGGACTAATAATTATGAGAATCACTCAAGCTACAATAGGAAATGTGAAGAAGAATTGCAAGACTGCAACTCCAATGCGCATTGCCGAAACACAGAAATTTTCTGTCTAATCCCTGCACATTATAACTATTTGAAAGCCATTTTGCCAAAGTGTTTGACCCTTAAGCTAGTTTCACTACACCACCGTGAGTCAATTTTTGATGACTCATGGGTTTGAATAGTGAAGGTTAAAGCAGTGCTATTTTCCATAAGTCAGGACTGATAATTCTTTGGATAAGCAGCTGTTGACAGAGCAATCTGCTTTACAGAAGCCCAAGGAAAGTCATACAAGAAGCCCTGCACTGAATGCTGATTAGCATGCCTTTTAAAATTACCTTCACATTGCAGTCTCTTCATTTTCACAAAAGAAGACCACTGATAATGATTGCAGCTGCAATTTCCTTCAATTTTCTTCATGTGGCTGCTATTCCCAGGCTGACATATCAAGTTAGCATTTTGCATGGATTTTTTGGCAAATCACATTGACGCCAGTTATGGTAGATTTTAACTACCACCGCTGCTGTTTATTGATTAATATATGATAGTCCTCAGCCATTCAAAATGTTCTCTCTTTTATTTGATGAGGACAGAGGTAACCTTCTGGGTGGATGCTTGCCTAATGATTGACCTGCCATAAGATAAAAGTATAGGGAAAGTACTGCATATGGACACGCAGTTAAGGGAGGAATGGGTGTTTGTAATGTACACTCCCTGACCAAATAATGCATTTTACATTTCTTTTCTAACTCCCCTGATTTTTTTTTACATCAAGGGTTTACAAGACAGCCATTAAGAAAACTTTTTAAAGTCTAAAACTCTCCTTTTTGTTTTGTTAGAATGTGCAAATTTTTCCCTAACTCTTGTATACAGAGGGGCTCATTTAAAATGGCTGGTAAGTCACATGGCAGGGGGGTGTATTGCCAACACTGATCTTTTTAAGAGTGCTATTTCTTACGTTCTTTATCTATTAGCAGGCATCTGGAATGACAAGTCCGAAATTAATTATTGCAGATATAAGGGATCAGGTAGTAAAGTGTGACATTAAATTATAGTTGAGTTGTCAATGAAGCTATAGAGGGTTTGATTTCATCCTGAATGAGATCACAGTATATTGGCATTTGGGGATAACCTGCCACCTGCAGTAGATTTTCATTTTTCAGCTAATCCAAAGTGTGTTTCCAGAAGCCTATGTCACATGATAGATAGATAGATAGATAGATAGATAGATAGATAGATAGATAGATAGATAGATAGATAGATAGATAGATACGATTACCAGGGCAGTGGATCATCCCATAACAGAACAGAAAAAAGAAATAAAGGGGTAAGAACATGCCACAGCTGTTACCCCTCTGTACAGTGTCAGTTTCATCAGGCAGCAGGGTATAGGCTCTCACAAAAAAGGGGCGAGCACGATTGGGTTGGAAGGTTGGCATGCAGTCGGGAAATTTGACACGGGCTGTGATTTGTGTAACTTGACATTGTTCAGCAACGAGATCAGCGACTGTGATCTACAAAGCTGACTTAACCAATGACAAGAAGCTGCATAAGCTTGCCCACGTAATGTTTACTAACTTACTTTTAGCTAAAACAATAAATGAAGAAACATATTTTTAAATCAAACCTTAAGAAATGTTTTTTTACATATGTTGGATTTTTGGTTGATTGAACATGCATTGAGAAGTTAAAAACAATTTTGGAGCACAGCACTAACCAGAGCCAAGTGCCACAAAATGGCAGTAAATATAATAATAAACAGTAAACATCCATCCATCCATTCATTATCCAACATGCTATATCCTAACTATGGGGTCATAGGGGTCTGCTGGAGACAATCCCAGCCAACACAGGGCACAAGGCAGGAAACAAATTCCAGGCAGGGTGCCAGCCCACCGCAGGGCACACGCCAAGCACACACTGGGGACAATTTAGGATCGCCAATGCACCTAACCTGCATATCTTTGGACTGTGGGAGGAAACCGGAGTACCTGGAGGAAACCCACGCAGACACAGGAGAACATGCAAACTCCACACAGGGAGGACCTGGGAAGCAAACCCGGGTCTCCTAACTGCGAGGCAGCAGCACTACCCACTGCGCCACCATGCCACCCTAAACAGTAAACAATTCTAAATAAAGTAAATAATAAATTCTACAAGAATGTATTACTTTAAGTGGTAAGGGGCAAGGACACCAAAAGGATGGCACAGGAAAGGCTTAGGCCCTGAACCAAACATACACATTCTGGAAGAAATGCACAGAGAAACACAGCAGCCACCTTGTGGTGCTATATATTGGGTGAGTACTGCGGGCATGGACATAAGCATAACTGTTAGAGAGCTGAGTACTAACCCAGAACACCAGAAGGAAGGGAAAGTGAGGCCAGGGAGAAGACATCAGAAGAGGCCACTAGAGGTCACACATCCCAGAAAGACCGGCTCTTTCACGGTTTGCTAGGGGGAGCTCTAGAAGGACTGAGGCTTTTTTCATGAAGAATGATTCTAGAGCGCCACAAAGAACTATTGTCTACTGCATATTGCCTCCTTGATGTTATTTATGGGTGCGAAGAGTTGGTGCAATGTCACTTTCCTGTCACAGCAGATAATAGTACTTTCAGTTTTGGTTTTCTCATCATTTCTCATAAATAAACAAGTGAGATGATCAAAGTAGTGAAACCTTATACAGTATACTGTATGTCAGCAGTGATGGTGCTTACTAACCTTACTTACATGATTTTATGTTTTAGGAAATTGCATGAAAGGGAAAGAAGCACTGTGGTGGGCTGGCGCCCTGCCCGGGGTTTGTTTCCTGCCTTGCGCTCTGTGTTGGCTGGGATTGGCTCCAGCAGACCTCCGTGACCCTGTAGTTGGGATATAGCGGGTTGGATAATGGATGGATAGATGGGAAAGAGGCACCGTGGTTTTAGCACTGCAATCTCACAGATCCATTGAGCTTTTCTCTACCTCATTGGCATTTACAAGTTCCCGTCTTTATGGGTTTTTCTGGGGTTCCCAAAGTTTTTCTTATATCCATTAGATGTCCTGTGATGTACTGGCACCCTGTCCAGGGATTGCATCTTGCCTTGTGCCTGATGTTTCCATGTTAGACCCAGTAATTTTACAGCTACAGAACTTATAAAAAGTGTTCACCCCTTGGGAGTTTTCACATTCTATTGTTATAAAACAATGACACACAGTGGATTTTATTTGTTTTTTTTGAGACTGATCAAAAGAACAAGACTCTTTAATGTCAAAGTGAAAGCAGATCTGCAAAGTGTATAACAGTATTGTACATGAACTAGTTCTGGTTTAGGTCCAGATTAAACATTCTGCCTTACCCTGTAATGTAGGGGTGGAGTTGAATCCAAATATGGTATTCGGATGAGCACAAATAGTAGATTTTTACGAATGTTTCTTTCGTACAAATTTGTGATTGGAAAAAATAACGTAAAAACAAATAGGCACCCTCTGTGTCTGCCTGCTTGTGCTTAAGATACCAAGGGTGACATGAGCACGTGGTGAAACTCCGTTTTTGCTTTTAGGAAAATGTTGAACTTTGCAAGGCTGCTTTATATTTTTCCCCATTGGCCATGCAATATATGACTCAACTTTTGACCAGCAGCGTAATAGTTTAGTTCACCTACACACTGGTTCCACAGTCACCATTTGTGTCACACAGTTGGAAACAGAGCGGTAATTTATATGTATACTTTGTGGTATTTGGCCGGCTTGTCATCCCGGCCAATATCCCCAGGCTGCCAGATGGAGCTCTCCCTGCATTATGGAGGTGCCCCGAAGACCAGTAGTGAGTCATGGACTTTGTAGGTTTTATCCTCAGCCCTGCTGGGTACCACAGGTCCCGCAAGAGGGAGCTGCAGGGAGTACCGAAGACTTCTTTGTGCCCTACAACTCAGAAGTGCATCAAAGGAAGAGCGATGTGCTTCCGGGGTGAAGAAGAAGGACTTGTACCTGACCCGGAAGTAATATTGAATCACATGGACTGGGGATTGGGAACACTTCCGAGTCAGGGAGAATAAAAGGACTATGGGAGCTCCCAGACGGCGAGCTGAGCTGGTTGGAAAGGTGGCAACGCGTCTGGGAGTCGGAGGATTGTTTAGTATTATTGTATTGTGATTATTTATGAGGGTGGCACGGTGGCACAGTGATAGCGCTGCTGCCTTGCAGGTAGGAGATCTGGGTTTGCTTCCCGGGTCCTCCCTGCGTGGAGTTTGCATGTTCTCCCCGTGTCTGTGTGGATTTCCTCTGGGCGCTCTGGTTTCCTCCTACAGTCCAAAGACATGCTGGTTAGGTGGATTGGCAATTCTAAATTGGCCCTAGTGTGTGCTTGGTTTGTGTGTGTCCTGTGGTGGTTTGGCACCCTGCCCAGGATTGGTTCCTGCCTTGTGCCCTTTGTTGGCTGGGATTGGCTCCAGCAGACCCTCGTGACCCTGTGTTTGGATTCAGCGGGTTAGAAAATGGATGGATGGATTATTTATGAGTATAGTGAAGGACAGAGTGCTTTGTGCACTGTGGCGAATTAATAAAGTCATCATTTGGACTTTTATCTGGTGTCTGGAGTCGTGGAAAGGGGTTCAAGGGAGCAATAGCGCCCCCTATCTATCACAACTTGCATCTACTTAATTTCATTTTTGACCTTGAGGATATTTTTATACGTGTTTGTTGCTGGGTGTAACTCAATAAAGTGTATTTAAATAAAAAAGTCTTCATAATTATTGCATTTTATTCAAGAACACTGTAATAGCCCAATATAAGGCAAGCAAAATTGAAAAAGTAAACTCATTGGTCATTTATTCTCATTCCTTAAAAAAATACAAAATGAACTGACTAGTTCAAAATTGAAATGGTGAACTATGAACGTGAATGTATTCATATTAATCTGTGTGAACTGAACTTTGAGCTAGTTCTTGTGAGGTGTGAACTTGCACAACACTGGTGTATAATAATATAAAACACTAAATAATCAATCACGTAAGTATTCACTCCTTAATATGACACACATATGTCACCACTGGACTCATGATAATTTCAATGGAGCTCTCTTGTCTATAGTCAAAGGGTTTTAGTTCATTATTGTGCTAATTTACCTGAAACTACTAAAACCAACTTGTGGTGAGTCAGAATTGTGGCCTAAGCTACACAACGAAGACAAATGAACACTCCATAAAAACGCAGTGAAAAAGCAATTCAAAACCCAATTCAGGGTATGGAGGCAAGAAAATATCAAAGTCACTGAATACTCCAATCAAATCAATCTTTAACAAATAGAAGGGAGTGTGGCACAGCTGTAAATTGGCCTAGAGCAGGCAGCCCACAAAAACCAGATGATCATGCAAAAAGGCTAGTGATGAGGCCACCTTAATACCTGTGATAACTATGAAGGAGTAACAAGCTACGGAGACCGAGATTGCAGAGATTATGCAGACAACAATGGTTACCTGAATTTTTTACCAGTTGCAGCTTTATGGAGAGTGGCAAAGATAAAGTCACTGTTAAAAAAAAAACCGCACATGACATTGGATCAGACGACACATGGGAGAGTCTGAAGTCAGCTGGAAGAAAATTCTATGGTCCAAAAAGGTTTTTTTTTCTGACCATCAGACTAAATGCCATGTCTGAACACTGCACACTGCACATTATCAAAAACACACAATCTTCACTGTGAAGCTTGGCAGTGCCAGCATCATCTTGTCAGGATGTTTCTTTGCAGCAGAACCTGGAAGGCTTGTGAGAGTAACATAAATGCAGTAAAGTATGAGAAAATCCTGGAGGAAACCCTGATGCAGTCTGCAAAAAACACGCACCATGGGAAAAAGATTTATTTTCCAGCAATGACTGTATTACAATAATGACTGACTATTGAAAATGGAAAGACATCCAGAAGTAGTCTACATGCGAGTCTCCCAGGATTTACCAAAGAGGTGGCTACCCACAACAACTCGAAACATAAAACCAAATCCACACAGGAATGCTTAAAACCAACAATGTCAATGTCCTGTAGTGACCGAGTCAACATCCAGGTCTCAGCCTAGTTTAGAATTTGTACCTGGACTTGAGAAAAGGCTGTTCACTTATAATCCTCATGCATCCTGACAAAGCTTCAGCAGTTTTGCAAAGAAGAAAAAGAGAAAAACTGCAGTGTCAAGATGTGCAACATTGGCAGAGACCAGTCCACATAAATTTAAGGCTGTCATGTCTGAATACTACGCAATCAAATATTTTGTGCGTTATATATTAAATTAACTTAGACCCCTTTGCAGAGATCTCTTTTCACTTTGACATCAAAGGGTCTTTTTCTGTTGATCAATGTCAGAAAAGCCAAATTAAATCCACTGTGATTCAATGTTGCATAACAATAAAATGTGAAAATATCCAAGGGGGTGAATACTTTTAATAGGCACTGTAAGTTAAGTTACAGAACTGACATAAGACATTGATATTAAAGAGGTTGCTAGCCAGCTTTGATAAACCAATCATAACTTGAAGAAAAGGATTAATGCCAAAATGACTTAGAATAGCCTTCACTCCGTGCCTTTTTGTGCTTCATCACCTCTCATAGTGGCCTAATGCAGCCCATGGTAAGTGGCCATATTAATTCAGTACAATCCTTGTCATCTTTCGCAGGATCAGATTTCCCGGTGCATTGACTCACTGGACCTCCTGATGTGTAAAAAGAGGCAAAGCAGAAAAATGCACTCAGTCAGCAACAGTGACATCGAATAGATCATTGAATAAGCAAAAGCCAGTGAAAGAAAACAATTGATGCTTGAAAAAGTAACTCATCAGACTAGGCAAAAGAGATCTGAAGGACACAGAGCAGTAAAACACACCAATGAGAATTTATTTTGAAACAGTTTTACATTCCACAGTTGAAGATTTTCAGAGTTTTTCTTTCTGTATTCTTATTCAACAGACACATTACTTGAAAAGGTTGACGAATTGCTATGAAGTAATCATTATTTTACTAATATTGAGTACAATCAATTAAAAACTGCAGTATCTTGTTTTCTCAGTTTCAGAATAAGTTGGGGGCTGGCACTCGGCCCAAGCTTGCAGAGACGGCCATAGGTGTGTGCCGTTTATTTGGCAGTTCTTTAAATGTCAATAATATGTCTGAATCTGAATCACAGTATACTAGGGAGCTGCGCGTGGCTTCACAGTAAATAGTTTGTTAGGATTTCATGGCTTCAATGATTTTACTGTCACTTTCATGCAAAACCAAGGATACAAATGATCATACTGCACTAACTTTAATGTCTTCTGAATATAAAATTTTAAATATGTGATAGACACTGACTGTTTATCCTAGGCTGGCTGGCATTTAGCAAAGTTTATTATCAAGAAAGCTTGTGGTCACTTTGGCATTTCACAAACCTACCCTGATTTTAGGGAATGGCACATTTACACAGGATGGGACACACTGGGCTTGCTCATCAGAAGTGTCATCCCTAAGACAACGGGCCTAGTCCTGCTAACTTTTGTGCAGCTCAACCCTACAAATTCTGTTACAGTCTACCCAGACATTTATACTGACTTCTCTTTAAAATGTTTGGGATCTGTGCTACTGCCCCTGTTGTTAGGAATATGTTTAGAGGAAATAACCACAGAATGCCAGTGTCACACATACATGGCTTTTAATTGGAGAGCATGCCACACTTCATAGACTAAATGTGCTGGATCTCTTTGGTTTGAGGATGTCAAATTACACAAAGAAGAATTGACATGACTCTCTCAACATATTTTCATGTTTCCTTTTGCACCACAAAATTATCACAACATTAGCACATTCCATTGGATATGGAGAACACCTGACTAAGAACTGGCGTGCCATGCAATAGTAAGCAAGCACCATGAAGAACAACGAGGTAGTAGCCTCTGTTGCTGTTGTTGTCTATACTTTCCTTTCCTTTCCATTCCATTTTCATTGTTACAATTTTCACACAATGCTATTTATGTTTATTAACTGATATCCATCAATTTACTTTCTTAATATGCTCATTCTGATACAAAGGGACTAGCTTAACAGCAGTGGACACAAGGCTGGAACCAGCCATGGTTGTCAAGCAGTGCTGATGATTCATCTATTCCAGTTTAAATTACATAGCCAAAGAGGTTGTGTGGCATGTGTTATATAATATTTGTTCATAAAAATGTATATGAAAAAAGATGAGACCTTTCAAATCATCTTGACTTTTTAATTGGCTATGGGGAGTTTAACTACAGTACATCTTGTTCATGGTTTATTGGTCTTGGAAACATTTTGGGAGAAACTGTATTCAGTGTACCAATGATGCCATGAGCTGACATGAAAGACTTGGATAAAAGGATGTTTTTTTAATTATCAAATCAATAGTAATCTTCTATACATAAAGGTTGATGAGACATCTTCTGGAAACTCTGGCATATTATCCCCAAATTAGGTATTTTCATTTATTTGTTAACGATTAAATTGCAGAGACATTGCACTGGATATGCTTTTACACACAGCACCTTATAGGTGCCTCAGAGCACTAAGATTAATCTCCAGTCACATCCTGTTAGTGCAAAGCTCACACCTATGTCAAAATGCCCGCTAGTCAGATGGCTCATGCAACCTTTAAAATATAACTTGAAGTGAGAAATCCAGCCCTAAGACAGAGAAAAATAATTTACAAATCAAAAAATGCTAACATAGTTGTCACTGATGTTGTCACAAACATAGCTGACAGGTTTGGATAAAAATTGTAGGGTTTGCTAGATGGAATGAGATGGGGAAATTCTAGTAGTGCAACTAGAAAAATGTTTCTCTCACCTTAGGGAACTTATGTAATGCATTAGAGTGTGTCACTAATATAAAAGCAAAGACTGAATTTTAAGAAAGGCTTAGAAAACTGCCAGAAAATATGAAGCTTGTATCCAAAATGGGCAACTTAGACCATCCATAACAACTACAAATCAATTGATGCACACCATGGATTCACCATTGCAATAGGTAAGGATGAAAAATGTGTGAATGGTCACATTGTGGAATGTTGCAAGGTGTATGGCAAAGATGTTTGTGCAGTTGCTGAGAACACAATTACTAATAGCAATAGAAATAGTCACACATTTATATATAATTTACACTATAGGGGTATAAGATGATAAGTAAAGTCAAGCAACTTCAACAACAAACATATTTATAATTGTAGCCTGAGTAAATGTCTGAAGAATAATATTTAAATTGGACTGCATGCATTATAGATCTACAAGGTGTGAGGGATGGCTGTCAGACTTACCTGGCCAGGACACCCCCCTAATGGAAGGACCAGGGGGAGAAAGTGTACATAGGGCATTATCTTGTTAGATGGCTGCCCCCCTGGGTTACAACAGTGCCTCATATTCCCACAGAGCAGCATTGAACATGGAGTTTCTCAACACAGCCCTGTTGGGTTCCATGGGTGCTGCCAGGGGTTTCTGCAGGAACTGGTGAGCCCTATATCAAGATTGTGTGTACGGCAGACTAGAAGTACTCTCAGGTGGAAGATAAAAGGAGTTGCCTACCTCACAAGGACGAGCCAGAGTCAGGAGGAAGGTGGTAAAAGGCTTGCGAGGAGGAGTGGTGGAGGCAGAAACCAGTGACAGAGAGAGAAAAGACGAAGAGGGTGCTATTATGGTTATCGTACTTGCGTCTGTGGTGGTGGGAAATGGTTAGTTGAAAAAGTTTACTCAAAATAGAAGACTCTTGTCTGTGCCTGTTTGTGTTGAGTGTCTGGGGAGCTGGGCTGCCCTCTGGTGTCAACAACAGACAATTTTACAAAATCAAATGTAATCTGTTGTACCTCTGTGATTACAAATACATCCAGCAGATCTATGCCACAAGGAACCCACTGTAATTTATTTTTTTCCATTAGCAAGTTTTGACACAGTTAAAATGTCACTATAAGATTTGTCTATGGTGTTTTTCTGCTTACACTGATAACTAAGGATTACTAATTTTCATTTTAGCATTTTGGTACTCGCTCTCAAAACCCATAAACCCTGCTTCCCACCAGGCCAAATCTTAAATTGAACGACATGAGTCCTGATGTATCCCGAGACTATATCTCACACAGTTCTCTTCAATAGTGTGGCCTTGCCAGATGTTGTGCAAAATAAGTCATAATCTTCAAACATTAATTTATTATTAAAATATTTACAACAGCCCTCAATTTTGTCATCTTAACCATTTTTACCAATTTGCTATCTTATGTTAAATTTAGTTTCTTTCTAGAACAATCCTGTTTTCTGTGGAATGTGAAACTGTCTTCATTCCTACCTACAACAAGCCTGTTAGTTGTTGATGGTGCTAGCTCCATTGGACCTGCAGTGTATCCAGGTTTATCCTTAGATGTGTGTGTGTGTGTGGACAAAGAAGTTTCCACTTTACTGAAAATAAGCCAGTAGCATGATGTTCCTGTTTCAAAGAAGTGCCAGGTCCTGGTATGGAATGAACAGGTACTGTATGGTAAAAATTGTGTTTCAGTTGTTTGCTGGTTACATGGTGGTTTGTGCTACTAGAAGACAGCCCCAGAGTCTTTAGATCGAGATTTGCAATGTGTGTAGTTGGCATAGCCTTTCCTTTTTATTATCAAATCCATTTGTTTCTAAACTTAAGGTGTTGTTATTTCAATGTAGGCTGTTCATGGACAATAGGTGTTCCTAAAAAGCATGTGATTGTGAAGCTCTCATTGTTTTATATTGTTTAAATCTATCTGAATGTATTTTTTAAGTTGATAAAACTGCATGCGTTTACATGTGCTTTAATAACCTGATTAGTTACAAAAACATGCTTTCTAAAATGCCATTTATACCTATATTCTGGTTAAAGAAACTGGGTTATTTGTCTTTGTGAAACCAGGTTAACACACTTAGATTTCTTTATGAGTAATAAAGTATGTAAGAGTATATGAAAACCCTTATACTCTTACAAGGATTTTATAGTCTGTGTAGTCCACACAGCCACAGGTAGAAGCAACCGCAAAATAACTTTCCTGAGGCAAATACTTGGGTGATCACATTATTCCATCTCCTTGTTGAAATAATTCATCTTAATATTTCAGCCATCACTAAGATTATGTTTACAATAATAATAATAATAATAATACATTTTATTTATATAATGCCTTTCCCATGTTCATGAGCTGAGTGTACAGTGTCTATCTATCCGTCTATCTATCTATCTATGCTCAGCAGCAGAGTCTCGGGAGCAGTAGGGTAACATTAAAAGTAACGTGCATTAAGTAATCTGACTACTTTTTAAAGTAACAAGCAACCTAATGCAGTCTTATTTTACTGAAGCAAAAATACCTGTGTGATTATTATCCCAGCAGCACTGGGTACAAAGCAGGAAGTACACGTACTGCTATGCTGGTCCTTTGCAGGGCTCAATTGAGCAGCCAGGAAGAAACAAGTGTGCTGCATTCAGTCAGTTGCATAAAAATAAAAGTCATTTTAGTTTTCATCTATCTATTTGCAATAGATATGTTTAAAGAGTGTGATCGAATGATGCAGTGGGTAGTGGTCATGGCGTAAATCATCCCTACTCAGGTCAATGGTATTAAAAGGCAATAGATGTTATTTACTTCTCAGTACACGAAGGACTAAACATATTTATAAAGCACAAGAAAATTATTATGGGTTTCATGCTTGTCTTTGCTTTCACGCTAGTCAATGAGGACGTTTAACTCTTTCTGTACAGTTTAATGCTGTTGGAGCGTTTTGCCACTGGAGAACTCCAGAAGCGTTCTTACGCATTAAATTGAGGTTTTAATTTAGAGAAGCCATGTTTTTGTCTTAAGCAGGTTACTCGCAATGTCAGAGGATATCACAATGATCCGATGACAGTTAAAACAGGTCAGGCAATGTTATCCCATTGTTTGATTGAGAATTTGCGTATGGGTCGTGAAAATGCAAGTCTCACTAGTCATTAGGAAAGGAGGGACAGACCTTATGAGTTAGTTAAGTTAATGTTATCATTAGAGAAGTCTGTATACATAAAAGAATTTTCATAACAAATAGGCTGCTGGTTCTGCTTATGGAAGCCTGCATGTGGATATTGGTACTGGTGAAATAAACAGCACAAGCATAAATGCTGTGTGATCTTTACCATGGTGCTTATAAACTTGTTGAAATTAACCAAATTGTGACATTAGATGGACTGACATTAGGCAGAGTTCAACTTTTATATTTCCTATGGAAGCTGGCCAGGACAAAAAACTTTGTTGACATTATATGAAGTGTGACATTAAAGGTTGTGCTTTAAGCAGGTTTGACTGTAATGTTTATGACATGCCCTACACATCAATGGGGGAATTTATAACACATACTTCAAATCATCCATGCTGGCTCCACAAAGCCGACAACCTCTGGTTGTTTGAACATGCAAAGTCTGATATTCTTTGATAACTGAGAAACAATGCAAACTCCAATTAAAATGAGAAGACAATGTTTGCATCCAAACCCTAGATCAGGTGTTGGTTCCTCAGCAGTTGCTCTTGTTCTGTTTAGCACTGCACAAGCACCTTTCGGGGGGTCTTCACATATCTGATTTTTTTCAATCATATTTCCACTTGCTTGCTCAAGATTTCATCCTCAACTTTAGTCCCATATGCAGCATTAAAATTACATTGCATGGCCAATGGCATTCCTGTAGAAATACATAATCATATTCTTGCCTCTTCTCTTACATGTTTGCAACAAAAGAATAAAAGCTGACATGAAATCCAACAATGTCTTATTAGTGTGGTTTCAGAGAGTGGTTATTACGGTGGAAGCCAGAATATTTAACAGAACTGTGTTCTGACCCATTTAAGCCCAATTAAAACATTCAGTAGTTTTTTTTTAAAAGAAGGTAAGGCATCATCATGACTGTGCATGCCCGCTCTGAACAGTACTGGTGCATTTGAACTTACTGACTCTCAATAAGAAATCATCTGCTTTAACGTGATCTAATTCTTTTGACAATATGCTGTTCAAACAAACATTTCTGTGCTGAAAGTTAGGGAGGTTGAAATAATGTTAGCCTGTTGGAATAGTCAATAAATCGAAATGGTTGCTCTACTCTGTTTAGTGAAAGGAAATCAATGAATGATCAGAGACTAATTATAGCTACTGTTTATAGAGCTTTTTGTTAATTTTGTAACTTTCTCCAAAACTCTTGTTTGTTCTTTGCCTATACATTATTAATTTAAGGCCTGTTCCATGATAAAAAAATTAAGGGAACACTTAAATCACATATCTATTGAGTAAAACTGTAATTCGCTGAGAACAAAATGGTGTTACAACAGTCAAAGAAAACCAAAATAACCATCCCATTAAGAGTTGCATTCAACATCACACCAAAAATCAAAGTCAAATGTTGAAATCACAGGCTGATCCAATTTGTGTGAATTTCATCACGGCAACTCATAATGTACTCAGTAGTGTGTATGGCCCCCACATGCCTGTATGCATGCCCTGATGAGACAGTGGGTGGTGTCTTGGGGAACCTGCTAGTTGGTGGCATAGAATACCGTTGCAATTATATTCAGGTCTGGGAATCATGCAGGCCAGTCAATGGCATTAATGCCATCATCATCCTGAAAACACCTACACACTCTTGCCACATGAGGCAGGACATTGTTCTGCAACAGTGTAAAGTCTGACAGTGGCTCTGACAATTTCATCCCGGTACTTAACAGCAGTTAAAGTACAGTTGCTTAGCAACCCTTCAAGGATATGCCTCACCAGACCATCACTGACCCATCACCAGACCGGTCACAATGGAAGATAGTGCAGGCTGCATAACATTTTCTACTGCATTTCCAGACTCTTTCATATGTCAGTGTGAACCTGCTCCCATTTGAGAAGAAAATGGGGTGCCAATGGCGAAGTTGCCATTTGTGGTATTTCTTGTCAAATACCAATCAAGCTGCAAGGTGATGGGCAGTGAGCACAGGTCCCACTACATGAAGTCGGGCCCTCATGACACCCTCATGGAGTCTGTTTCTGATGGTTTGGTCAGAACAATGCACACCAGTAGCCAGCTGGTGGTTATTTTGTAGGACAACGGAGCAGATAGCAGTCCTGCTGCTGGGTTGATGCCATTCTACGGCCCTGTACAGCTCTGCTTGTGTAACGTCTGTCTCCTGGTAACTCCTCCATGTTCTTGAGAGACACAACAAACCTTCTTGCAAAGACATGTTTGGATGTGCTGTCCTGGAGGTGCTGGACTACCTGTATAATCTGAATCGGCTGCAGGTACTACATCATACTATAGCAGTGACAAGAACATTAGAAAATGCAAAACTAGAGAAGAATCAATCAGAAAGGATAAGGAGAGCGCAATTGTCTGTTGCGACCACATGCAAAACTATTCCCTTTTAGGGGGGTGTCTTGCTGTTGCTTTTCCAGTGCACCTGTCACTTTCATATGCACCAAAACAGATGAAGTAGATTCACCATTGCTTTTGCTTCCTAACTGGACAGATTGATATCCCTGAAGCTTAACTGACTTGGTGCTAAACTGTGGTGATTAAGTGTTCTCTTAATTTTCTGAGCAGTGTATATACATATTGATGCCAAATATTCCTACTGTGAAGGTACAGAACAACTTTTGACACCAAATTAGTATTTGAAGTTGGCCATAGTTTAACTTCTACATTTTACTGTTAGTTTTTCATGCATACCAGCATTGTTTGAAGACAGCTGGTCCTCACCAGTATGCAGTTATGGCACTTCTGCATTTTCCGCATCAGACTATGGTCACTTTTTCTTTCAGTACTCACTACTGGCTCTTCTCACAACCTCTCTCTTCTATAATGCCAAACATCGTAACTGGCAGCTATCTCCTGGAAATTGTATATACACAAAATGAATAAGCTTAAACATTGGAGTATTGCCACTTCTTTATTTCCACTTCAAACAATCTACTGTTCCTGTCAATAATATCTTTCTGAACTGGTACTACAATAGGTCTTCTTTTAGAAATAAAATACAGGCCTGGAAGAGTTTGGATCTAAACCCTTTAATTAACCTCTGTCACTAACCTAAAGAAATTAATCGACCAAAGTGTTACTTAAGCTCAAGAACAGCATCATTTCTGAATCACAGGAACACAGTGCATAATGTGAAAGTATTCTTCCACATTGAATCTCACAGCAGTCTGAAGGACTAAGAAAAATCCGGTTATGTAAATACTTATGATTTTTTTTCTTTAAATGAATATCATAATCTTACCAACAGTAATGTTTCATTAAGTGAATCTTGTTAAATATGGTGGTTTCTTAATAAAAAAGAAGAATTACTGTAATCAATTCAATACACACTTTCAAAGTTTTATAGCGTTAAATTGAAATAGTAGACTAATACATTTTCATGAACCTGAAGAAAAATTCTAAATGTGATTTCACTTCCTGCTTAGCTGGTAGCTTCATAAATAAATATGCATATTATAAAGTTATCACATAGATGGTGAGTAAAAAGTATATATATTGTATATGTGTGCTTATTTCTATTGCAGCCATGGAAATTTAGCTAACTAATTTCAGTTAAAGAAGGGGCTTTGACTTAAATGGTAAAAAGTGACACACTGTGCACTGTGTTTGTCTGCAGTACAGGCAAGGGACAAATGAGTTCCATTATTAGGCTCCCACTGAGACAAAGACACCAGTAGAGGCTGAGTGAGCTTTGAATGTGCTGTTCATAGTACAGCTGCGCCTGGTTGTCAGTGGCATCTGGACATGCTTCAAGAAGGGTTAATGCACCTCATGTTTGCCCTCTTTTTACTATCTGAAGTTCACAGCTCCTTCCAGTTGGAGCATTTCTCCAGAAAGGTGACTTTTGGTTATCTGTTTTACATACTATATATACTCAAGTATAAGTTGGGACTTGAAACCGGAAAAAATTGATTATAAAATCAGACCCCAACTTGTAAGCCCGTTCAAAAATGCGACACTTAATTTTTTTTTTTTTTACATCTTCTTGCCTCCTCCAATCTCGGATCAGTTTCCCAGAAGCATCAAATTTTCTTGCAGCAGCGCAGTTACCAATTTCTTTTGATAATTCAATGACGTTTAATTTTAAACCAGCTTCATATTTTCTTCTGATCGAGCGCTCTATTGTAGATAAGGGATGCTCTTACAATAAAAGTGTACGAGGGTGTGAGGTACAAAAAATACAAATCAGTAGAAACGTTATTTCGTATTACCATGTGGTCACATAGGCACAACAGAAAGAGAAAGAGAGAGAGAGAAGGGTTAGGAGCACATGCTGATACAGAGGACCCACATAGAAAAAAAAGTCATTGTCCTCCATGGTTACTCTCTCAGGTAGGCGTTAGCATATCATAATCTCTTGGACCAATAGCCTGAGTTTTCTGCATTCGACTTATACGACCAATATTATAAAATAGCAGAAATTATATGATAAAATCAAGTCCTGACTTATTTACGGGAGAACTTATCCACAAGTATATACGGTAATCAAGGTGTAAAATTGTTCCTTTTTTTCCCTAATTGTAATTTGAGTATTAAGTTTTTTCTCTGATGAACCAAACCCAAATACATTGCACTCCTTATGTACTACACATTCCTGTGAGATAGTGGTGCCTTTTCATGGTCAGTGGCTAATTTGACAAGAATGCTGTCTAAAAGCTACAGTCCAACTCATTATGTGTGTATACGTTTGTGTGTAGAGGTAAACTGACACAATCTATATATATAATTCACTAAGGCAAGACAACCATGGAAAGCACGCCGGAAGGGGTGTGGATTCACTAAGCCGCCGACAAGTGAGACACCTATGGCGCACGCAGGAAGGAGCCACACCCACCAACTCCAAGCCCATTGGATACGACGACAACTCGCAGGGCCACGCCCACCAACTCGGACACGCCGACACAGAAAAAATTGCGTCATTTATATTCGTCTGTCGTAGAGGGCACATGCAGTGCAGGTCAGGTTAATGTCATGTGCATGTCATGCACCTCCGAGCTACGTTGACTGTTCATAGAGGCATGTGTCTTGCGGAGGTGAATCGCCATATGCAGCGTGTGAAACGGTTTGCGAGGGGTATCCCATGGGATCCTTAAAACAATCCTTTACAACTGAGGTTAAAGCACAATGAAGTAAGCAGTCTTTAAAAACCGACTTTTCGGTTACAACCGCGTGCACCATAGCAAACTGTTTTACACGCTACATACAGCAATTCGCATCCGTGACAAACATGTGTCTTCTTAGATGCTCCCGCACTTTGTTCACACCCCCCTCCCACCTCGCTACTACCATGGTCGGGTGTCTTGGTGGATTATATATACAAAGGCAGCCAAAACCGCACAGAGCAATGAAAAGTCTAGAGTTCCATCTTTTCATTCACTTTCTGTTGTATCCTCAAACCCTCCCTTTTTAGACAACTGTGTCTTTCCAGAAGTGTTCAACCATCAATAAATAATTATGCGCCGTTTGTTATGCCGTGGGGTTGACTATTGTGTTATATTTTGCTCTCTCCAGAGTTCCATCTTTTCATTTGCTTACTGTTGTATTCTCACACCAACCCGTTTTAGACAACCGCGTCTTTCCAGAAGTGTTTAGCATTCAATAAATAATTATGCATGACATTGAGCGTGTGTCTACCGGCGTGGGTAAGCCGTTGAACCCCATTCGGGCTGCAAACCGTGGAATTCCCACTAAGTGCGACTCCTACGCTCCCACTGCTTACGTCCCAACCCTTTGTACACACACCCCTCCCACCTCGCTACTACCGTGGTCGGGTGTCTTGGTGGATTATATATAGAAAAGCAGCCAGATCCGCACAGAGCAATGAAAAGTCTATGTCAGTCACAGGTACATCTGGACTATGTAAAGACGGCGACTCAAGTGACGAGTTGGAGGTGGGCACATGAGCGGGCAGTGCATACTGAACGAGAAATCAGCAGACTAGCATGACGGACGGAGCTGAATGGACGTCCTTCTCCTCTCCTCCCGTTCCAAACTCCGCACCGTGCACCCCCATCCCTCCGTCTGGCAGGAGAAGGCACGAGGACGGTCCACCAGTTTTCAGTCACGGACGATTATGTGTTGGTTCGTTCCGTGCATTGTAACAATGTTGCTTTTCTTGCTGATTTATTACATTACTGATTTTTAAAATGTTAATTTTCTCCCTGTTTCTTAAAAATCATTAAAAAACCGGCCTGATTATGCGGCGTATGGTACGCTGCGGGTTGGCTAGTGAGCACTAATTAGGTTAACTAATATTTCCTGTGAGATCAGTGGCAACATCATCTGTGAAGAAATTGCTGTTTATAAGAAATAGAGATTGGATTGTGCGTGTGTGCAATTTAGCTGTACAACTGACAAAACTAAAGATTTAATTGACTTTGAGAATGATGTAGTACTGAGTGTCAGCAACAATGACACCTGACAGTGTCATACAAATATCCACAATTTGTCAGAAACAGAAACTTGATTAGTAGTGCTAATAGAGACTGTCAAAAATGGCCTAAATACCACCTGAGTAAACATTGTGACCAAAACAAGGCATGTTACAAAATCATATCTTTAATATATTGTCATGAATGAGACCTCTACAGTAAATTAATTCTTTCTATACCGAAACATGTTCTTACAGATACTAGTGTTAAATGAGGAATTCTGTGTTAAATTTATTACCCGTTAAGCCCTTATTCATACAAACAGGGGAAAAGTATCTTTGTACAACACTGGGATAAATCGGGGTTTAACTTATGTTCTGATATGGCAGCAAACAATAAAGTTTACCTTGAATCTGTACCTCTTTCTGGTGATCTGTGTTTGTCAGAGTATTTGGATGTTGTGAAAATTTCAATGCAGGTTGCTTTTGGTGGTGTTTTTGTAGGACACACACTGGGTCTTTATTGTGAAGCTTCACTAGGTCACATGTTTTCGGTGTGTACCAAATTAGCATCATTCTGAACAAAAATTTTTAAATACATTTCAGACAGCCTTGGTGTCACAATCCTTCCTATTCCAGTAAGAGCTGTGTTAGGTGTACTCCCTAGATGGGCTTAAAGTGGAGAAGGGCACTCAAACTGTAATTGTCTTTACTTCACTATTACACACGTAGACTTATCTGCTCAACTGGAGGAATCCTAACTCTCCTATTCTAAGTCAGTGGGTAGCTGATCTTATATACTATTTGAAATTAGAAAAAATTAAATTCTCACTTATAGGGTCGTTTCAAAACTTTTTGTTTTGAACTTGGCAGGATCTAATCAATAATATTTTAGAATAAGAATTTATATTGGGGGAAAAGACTCCTTTCTCTCTTTACTACTCTCAACAGTTTTGCTCTGGCTGTTGGTCTTCCTCTCTTTCTCATGGGTGGGGGTTGATTTGAGTTTAGCTTTGTTAAGTTTTGACTTGATTGTATGGAATGTTATATGTTTTAATACATTCAATAAAAGATTAAAAAAATAATAATAATTGGATTAGAGTAACAGTAGTGACAGTAGCATTTCAGGGCAATTCTCTAAGCTATCTCATCAAGTTAGTAGAATAATTTTTCTTATTATTGTTATCATTTTTTTGATCCAGCATTTATTTAAGTAATTGTTTTTGGTTTAGATTTTTGACAGTTGGGAGTCACACACTTAGGATGTTACACTTTGAACCATATGAATGAAATTTCACAACATTCATTTTATTGAGTATATATACTGTGACGGACAGCAGGGGTGGACTGGCAACCTTGCTGGGATTAATCCTATACCCTCAAATAGCAGGGAGGCAAATACAGTGGAAGGACAATGGGGGACTGCTTCATGGGTGTGGGGATAAAGTTTCAACAGTAGACCAGGTTTTGGTATTCTCCTGGCTTGCCCCTAATTTGGGCTCCCACAGAAGTTCATGGGAGCTGTCCAGAAGAACACCTCTGTTGGGTGCCTCAAGGCTTCCACTGGGTATATATACTAGGCATCTGAAACAGGACAGTGAGGAGGGCCCCGTCTAGCTCTCCATTCCTGACGTCAAGCTTCCCCCTCCCCTTGGCCAGCAGCCTCTGTCTCAGATTAGTGCGAATATATCGCTCCTGCAAGGAAACTATGATTCTTCGCGCAATGAGAGAAGTCACAAAATCAATCGGAATGTTCAAGCAAATTATAGAAAAAAAAAGATCTAACTCCGTTATGTAGTTGTCTCGTTCGCTAATTAAGCAGAGTTAAAGTTACGCCACGAGGCAGATGTGTGTGTGTGTGTGTGTGCATGTTGTGATCATTATATATAGTGTAAGGGGGGTGGATTAATAAGGTGGGGTTTGAAGGGTCTGGCTCATAAAGTCTTTTATATTATTTTAATGTTCTTCCTGCACATGCTGATTTCCTGTCCAAGTGTTTGTTAACGGAGTTTTTTGATAGCCACAATACAGCCAGCACTCTGTCACTTTTAGTATTGGCATCGAATCTTACTTACAATGTGTCCCAGTTAAATGTATGTCTGGTTGAATTAGTATGTGCATATATCAGAGAACGTGGGTCCTTCTTTCTGTATATTTTTTGTGTTTTTTTTTTTTTAAATCCAGAATTTAATGAAACTGACAACTAACCTAGGATTATTAAAATATTTTCTTTTAATCACTACTGCTTACACGGATCTCCTGGCTTTTAACTGCAGGCTTGCTGAGTTTCTACTAGCTATTTAATAAAATATCTGAATTAATCTGAAAAGGACAGAAGAATACAGACATTAACGCATGCCACAAGGCTAGCCATGATCTGAAGTAACAAAAAAACATGATAGCCAATTCATTTTAGTACAACAGCCTCCTCAGCTACCTGAACCTTAATCCATTTCAACATTTGGAGATCCAGCGAACCAGAAACCACCTTGAGACATGCTGAAGTCAAATTTAGATGCAGTAGTAAGTTGATGCTTTAGAATTTTCTGACGTTTCTGTTAGGTACAGTATGTATATACAGAGATATGTTTTCATATTTATCATGACTTTGTTTACCTGTTCTAGTGTCACAAATGCCTGAGGACAGAAAGATAGAGAGAGTCTAACTGTGCATAAAGCACAAGATTTTTAAATTTGAAAGATGGTTCTATTCCCACAGGTGACTCTCCAGTTAGGCTAATGACTCTTCTTCAGTTTAGTCTGTTAGCTCAGCTTCACTGATCTATCAGCTTGTCTGTGGCTAAAGAATCTTTGCAAATTGAATTCACTTTATGCTAATTATTAAAGATAAGATTTAAAATGTACAAGATTTAAAAAAAAATTCCCCATATGTTATTCCATACATGTAATGCGCTGTTGTGTAAATTGTTAACAGTTTCCACGTTAACATCTGCTCTCAAACGTCTGCTCTATGTAAATGTATTTACTTCACCTGAAGTCATCATTTAACTGTCACTGCCAATTAACATTGTTCAGGTCCCTGTTCAAATTTTAGCTTTTGGGAAATGTGTAGTATTTTACAAAGCAGCATTATTTTTAATAGACAGAATACATGAGCAGCATTATTATATATTTTATTTTAATTCTGAGTTAGATTTCAACTGGTCATAGTTCAACAATTAATTAATGGAGAGATATTGCTGGAGTCCATTTATGTTAATCATTTTGAACCAATTTGTTTTTCTGTTTCCACAAATATAATGCATATGCACTATGTAAATACTAACTTGTAAAGTTTGTATCTGTATCCATTTGCAAACTTGTCACAGCGCTCCGTGTCTAGACTTAATGAAGTGCGTCAAACAAAAATAAATAGAATTCAACTGAAAGCTGAATTTCAGGTTTTTTTACATTACAGATTGAGAAAAGGGCCACTGTAAACCTTGCCGTGGTACGAGTATCACACCTGGCATTCTGTAGTGTGGGTGAATTGTCATATTATGGTGTCTGTCTGTTATGTTCTGATGAAATCAAAAGACGCACGGATACATTTTGGGGGTGTGTGTGACTGTGTGATTTATATTGTACTACTGTTGCTTACATTCAGAATCAGATAAAAAACAGAGTATTAACAAGATACTGTAGCTTTCAAGTCAATTAGGTTCCTGTTTTATTTCCCCAAGGAAATAGTAATTTTTTTTTTTCTTTTACAATTGAGATATTTTTCCTAATTTTTTTTCAGCTTTTTTCTTTTTTACAGCAACTTGATCATGAACACCCATACTCATGTAGCAATATGGAAATGAGATGAATGTAAAAGTATACACGCCCACACACATACATACGTTTACAGACATACACACAAGCAATCATACCGTACACACACACTCATAGATGTCCAACGCGCATAGAACAGACTGTAAAAAAAAAAAGGCTACTGTTTTCAAAAAGTATATGAAAGATGAAATTTGACTGGAAAATGATCCTTTTCATGAAAGAACTTTGATTTACTTCCCCCTTATTATAATTTTTGTACAATATATATATAATACAAGCCCATTGATCATTTATACATATACTTTCAAGACAGAAACAATTGAGCAAACGTCCTTTCTTACTTTTTCTGCCTAGCCAGTGAGAAAGAATAAAAGGTGTTTCAGACTTTAGGAAAGTATTCCTTATCAAGACAATACCTCCCATATTAGAACAAGATTTCACTCAATTTCTTCTATGGTGTGTGTCTCCCAATGCCTACATTTACAATATGAAGAGTTATTTCAATTCTAAAGCCGTCATTGCAAATTTCAGTTAAACTGCACCCTTATGTCCAGTTAAACAACAACAATTTACATAGATCCTTTTTTGTTTAAATATCTCTTTGTTAATTGTATTTGAGTCACAGCAGGGTCACGTCCCCCTTTGTCATGCAAACCGTAAATAATCAAATGTATATGTGATAACGTTTGCACAGCCTCCAGAAAATAAGCTGATAACAAACTAGTTTTTATCTTCCTTTGCTGTTGTTTCTTTCACATCCTTGTGTTTCATTTCACGCACTACCTTTGGCGAGACCTTCATCAGATGATAACTGACTTGTCAAATATGCTTCTCCCTGTTTTGCAATTTTGGAAACAGTTGCCATGTCTTTTAAAACAAACAATTCATTGCACAAGACAGATCCTTTCACTTATATAAATGCATATCTTCAGGTTTTGATTTCTGTACAGTCCTTGACTTAGTCGAAAATTAATGATTTCATTTTCTTTTCTAATGTTCCTGGAATATATTTTGCACTGTTTTTTAATAGAGAAAAAGAATACAGGATATGCTGCTGTTTTAAAAAAATTTGGCTGTGTTGCCCTGTTCCTTTCATAAGTTAAGACAGAGAAGCGCTCAGAACAAGTGCCTGAAGACAAGAACAGAATAAAGAAGGAAGACTTTAGCAGACTGTTCCATTCTCTGGTCGGGATTTGGGGCAGGCTGAACGAGGAAGTGGCTGCACCGAAGGGGCCAAGGTGCAGAAGAAGCCAGCAATGAGTGTCAGTCCAAGTCCACCCCAGGCACAAAACATAGACCAGCCATAGCCATGACTGATGTCATCCGGTAGCCCATAAAGGTAACGGGGATACCGTGAGAGCTCAAAGTTGATTCCAGCTACACAAGTGCACAGGGAGATGATGCAGAATGTACCTAGAAAAGAAGAAACAATAAAACAGAATAGTATTAGTAAGTATGTAATAACTTCAACATTGAATACAGTAATAGGATATTTTTTTTTTACTTTATAGATTGCTTTTTGGAATGAGATGTTTTCATGAATATTAACAGTAATAGGTAGTAGTAATACATGTTAAAGACAAGTATCAAGAAAAATGTGAACATGAGTTTTGCTTTGGGGACTGCAATGATACCATTTTCATGGTCAATGGCCAGAAAAGTCATCTTGGGAGAGGAAAGAGTGCTGATGGGTGCAGCTATGAGAATGACACAAACCCATTCATCTGTACAGCATATACACACACATGCATACAGCAGGTTCAACAATTGTTGTAACACTTGAAAAATGATCACAAAAAAGCCATTAGACATATATGAACGAAAGGCCTGAATGTGTTTGGAACATGCACGCACCTTTACATTTTTTTGGCAGCTGCATGCACCTCACTTCTCACTATGAAAAACCTGTGTGCCGCAAACGCCGCTGCACAACAAAGACATTGTGCTAATGACACAGATGAAGACACATAATGTCAAAATGTAGCAAGTGGAACGGCTCAATAACATGCAAGTGAAACACCTCAGCAATGGAGGGCTTGAAGTTTTCACTGAGAACATCTGGAGGTATTTTTTCAATACAAATATTAATAGGATTCATCTGCCAGCAATATGGCTAAGATATGGTATCGCCAATGTCTTACGAAAGCCAGTGGGGCAGCAAGCACAGGTGAGTCTTCATCCTCTGCCCCGGGTAATTCTTAAGAGTTAGCTGATGCCTCCCCAAGTTCATGATTACAGTAAAACTGCTAGGGAGACTAGGTTGTTTTTTATCGCAAAGACCACACGCAGCTAGTGTAATATAAACCGCACACATAATGAGCTTTATTATTGGTTGAACATTTTAAGGAAACTGCAGGCTTTTTTTCTAATACAACTATGTCAAAACTAATGGTTGTTCATTTGCAGAAATCAGGAAATAGACACAAGAAAACATTAATAATATAAAGGCAAAAAATCAAGAAGTTTAAAACCACTAAAACCTTTTTTAATTCACCAGTAACAGGGTGACAATGACCAAATCTACATTGAAACTCAATAGCTCACCTAGTCTGCTAGTGTTCCATACTGCATTTGTTAGTTATTCCACACCAGAACATCACCAAATTCCTCTGGTTAGTCCTGGGATGCAGCTTAAACATGTACAGTTAGTTAAGTTTTATTTTGAAATACAGATCTTTGAATGGTGGATGTTTTTGTGTTTTGTGTTGCTAGTAGGCTATTTTAGAGGAAATAAAAAGAGTGAAGGAGATCCCAGGACTTCTCCTGTCATTCATTCATTGATTTCTCCAGCTTCTTATTCCAGCAAAAGTTCAAAAAGATCACTGATCCATGCTGACTTCCCTATACTGTACCCTGTATATTACAATAATCTCAAACCTGAACTTGAACTTGGGATGCTGGAGGCAGACGTTAACCCTGCAAGGAGGAACACCAGTCTATCAAGGGCCACATTTGGACAGATTAACACATTTGCTTGCATTGGGCCAATTTAAAATTGTTGACCCAGCTATCCTGCCCATTTTTGAGGTGTGTGATGATGTAAAAGTAACAGGAGAAAATCTATGTGGCTCCAGGGAGAACATATAAACTGCATGGAGACAGTGGCAGGGTTAAAATTGAAAAACAAACACCCTGGATCTTCTTTTCTCATTCAAGCACCATTTAATTTTCACAGAAAAGGCAGAGTTGTTAGTCTGTATCAGGTGCAGAGGTTCTAAATCATACTTGTAATTGGTTGAAGTTAATTTACAGTAACTGTATACAGTTTAGTAGACTGAACATAATGCAATTTAAAATGAAACCTACATAAGAGATTTATATTAGTGTTCCATAACTAATATTTTTAGAGTGGTCTTGCTTTTCAGCATTTGTCATGTTTGTTGGGAAGGGTAAAGTGCCTAATTATTGAGTATTTCCATTTGTGGGTGGTTGTTGTGTTCAGGTATGCATGCTCTGTAATATTTGTCCTTCCTGAGCCGCCTTAGAGGGGGGCGTTCTCTATGTGGGTAATGTATCTGCCACGGACACATAGAGTGAAGTTCATCCTGACTGTTTAGTCCTATGGTAGCATAGCCGGTAAGTTTATATTTGTAAATGTTAATGTTCTGTACTGCTACGTGTAGTTTAAATCTGTTGTCAAAATGTTTGTGTTGAATATTATATTTTTTTTACTTGTAGTTTCACACCTGCTCTTTATTAATAAAACTGGAGATTTGTACACCTCATGTCAAGTCAGTCTCCGGGTCGTCTTATTGATCAAGGGAGGAGATTAGCTGCCTGAATATCTATTACCACGTTATAGTGAGATCAGAACAGCATTGTACATGTCATAGTTTAATTAACTTGGATGCCAGTTGAAATATGATACCTTGACATTAATTACATGAACAAAAGGAAATAAATGGGCAAAGACTAATATAAGTCCTGAAAGAAATCTGATACAGGGTACATTTTTCTAAAACATTTTGCAACCCACTGTGTCAGTGGACACTGTGTGCCACTGTGACTAGGAAATAAACAGGAGTCAGAAAATCAAAGGTCAAAACTAGGAGATCAAAAATGCACCTAGTGTGGCAGTAGGGGGCACTAGCGCTTCCTTAAACCCTTAGGTACCACGCCAGACAACAGGTAAAAGTTCGAGACTCTTTATTCTTCTTTTGTACAGTGCACCAAGCACCCTCCACACTACTCATAAATTCAACCCACTCAACAATACTATTTTCTCCTCCTCGTCCAGACACTTCACCCTCCTAGCTCCCAGCTCAGCTCACCGTCTGGGTTTTCCCAGAGTCCTTTTATACAACCCTGACCCGGAGGTGTTCCTGCCCAATCAGTCTACAGTTCTTTATTCCTTCCAGGTCAGGGTAAACAGTCCTTTTCTTCAACCCGGGAGCACGTCGTTTCTTCCTGTCACGTGACCGTGACGTACTCCCGGGTTATAGGGCACAGATGAGCCCACGAGCGCCCCTACAGTGACTCCCAGAGGCCCCCAAGGTATCCAGCAGGGTTGTGTATAAACATTCCAAGGTCCACGATGCCCTGCTGGAAGTCGAGGCACGATCCTGCTGTCGGGAGAGCTCCTCCTGGTGGCCTGGAGGGGGGAGGACCGGAGTATGAAGCCGGCAGTCCTCCACACTAGTAACAAATCCTACATGCAAACCAAAGCCAAAGATGAAAGAAAAACAGAAGGAAATCCTAGAACCAAAAGCTGCTGCAAAAGAACTTTGTTTTATTCTTTCCACAATCCGCAAACTTGGATGAGAAAGTATCCCCAGGGATTGACATTTGTACTCCGTAACCCCTGTCATCACTCTGTTAGTGATCCCTGACATTGCCAAATACCAACTTTGTATCACCCATCAAGAAAAAAAAAACTCAAAATGCATCTCCTGATGGAAACAAAATGGCATCATGGGTGAACAGAAAGTAAATAATGAATATTTTAAAATATTAGCAAAAATGAAACAACCAAAATGGATGAAATAATACCCAAATATATGAGGAGAGAAAGATCATGGCAAAATCACTAGTAATCCTGACATGATGAGTGCTGTATTGGAAAAAAAGGGAAAAACTTCAGAGAGTTAAGATACAGAATACAGCCACATTGGTGGGCTTGTCAGGACTGTTTACATAAGACAAGGTTCTGTTGCCCACTTACTTGAAGTTTCTTAACTGCTTTAGTTTTTTCACAAAATAAGAGAGAGAGAGAGGGACAGAGAGGCTGGAAGCATTCACTGGTACAGCGTGTTGTCACAGCCACAATACGACAAACCACCACAGAACCCCAAATTAGGACCTGAGTGCAGCCGTGCAACAGGTGACATCTCAGCACCACACTGAACAGTGTGAGGTTTTTTACAGTGGCCAGACTGCCAATCCTGCCACCAACCCCCAAGTTTTCCCTGCAAGTTGGAGGACCTGCTTACAGGGCTGGATGCAGGTTAACGTCATACCCAGGACGGAGAAATTGCAGGCTAAGGACCTTGTTCAAGAGCCCAACAGAGTGGAATCACTTCTGGCATTTATGGGATCTGAACTAGCAACCTGTCAATTGCCGGCACAGATCCCAAGCCTCTGAGCCACCACTCTGGCCACAAAGGAAGGCTGGGTACAAAACAAAATACTTAAAAATATGGTTCATTGATGCCTAACATAGTGGATGCTGTCTGTATCCAGATCGGCACCAATTACCAACTAAAGTGCATTGAAAGAAATGCCTCAATATTTTCTCAAGTGATCCTATATTATCACTTTGTATGTCTTCTTTCACTGTCTCATTGTTTTAACTGTGTATAAAATGTATTTATATACTGTATACACTGCTCTGCAAAGCAACCTTTTTGGTTTGAGGTATGAAATATGATGTATAAAATAAAGAATGAGAGACTCTAAAAATGTGAAAAATAATGTGATTATGATAAGGTGTAATTCAGAAATCATATAATGGAAGAGAAACACCAATCCTGTAAAAAATAAATCAGTAGATCAAGGAAATGTCTACTTGAAGTAGAGTTTTTATGCACTTGGAAAGCAAAAGATACACCTTACTTTAAATAGAATAATAAAAACTGTATTCTTATGGCCTACCAGTTTGCTTTATTTTTTGCTCTTTTTTATTGTATTTTATGGATTTTGTGATCTCATACCCTTTTTGTTAGAGCCATGCTGTTTAAAAGAATGAGACCATTTTTTAGTACTTGACCTGTGTTATGGATACAGGTCAATTTAACAAAGCATTAAAAAAATTCCAGGGTCTCAAATTTAAAGCTATTATTTTCAAGGCTGTATGCTATCTACAGTATGTGGCTCTATCCAGTGCAGCAGCATTCATCTTGTGAAGTGGGAGAGGGATGTGCAGGACGATATACTCTGAAACATTTTTTTCTTCCTCACAATAGCTGCTAAAAAATTTTAGTGCAATAAATTATTGTCTGGGTTTCATTTTATTTTTACAGTTCTAAAGAAACCTTTTTTATTCACGCGCTATGAAAAATCTACTAACAACAAGCAACATTAAATAACAATCATTACCTAACGACGGAAAGTGCTGATCACGGTGCTGAAAGCTTTGAGCCATGTCACCTTTTATCAATAAGTCATGCATATGCTAATGAAAAAGGAGAATGCAATATATTTTTATGATTATTAACTCTAGTCTACACACCTCGGTCAAGTGCACAACTTTCTAATTATTTTAACTCTTCAGGAAAAAAAACAAGCACCTAATTGGAAATTTCTCATCTACAGTACTTTTATAAATGAAAATAATAATATTTATTCAGAACTTCACAATACTAGATGCATAAAATAACTCATTTAGGGGGATAAATACAAAAGGGGTAAGAAAATATGCAAAACAAATTGTTGCACAATTGCAGTGCTCTGGTTTGTATGGAAACTGACAAAGAAGAGTACATTCAGGTGTACAAATGATAAATTGGCATTTCCATTACATTCACAGCCACCACAAAATGTCTGCAGGACGGCTTGCTCTATAAAAGCATTAGCTAAACAGTATCTGTTCATGGTGCCCTAGGGACAGTTATCCTGCTTCTACAACATGAGCAATCACTCATTAGTCGTACAAATGAATGACTACCTTGACAGGGGCTTAATTATTGGCCTTTGTGTGTTGGGGTCATCCGCCTGAAGTATCATGGTGCATGATGAATTTGCAGACAATTGAGGTGATGGTGGTGGCAGTGCTTGCAGGAAGACAACATCTACGAAGTCCAGAGGAACAACCCCATGGAAAGAACAGTAGCTCAAATAAGAGACTATCATAGCACATATTTCAAAATGTTCTGCTATATATAAATCTACAGACAGGAAATTGTATCATAGGCCAATGCCTCCCATGGGTGCTTCTCAGTTCAACAATATGGTTACTGCCATTAACCACTACAAATCTCCTTCTATAGTCATATGAAAAAGCAAGTTCACCACATGGAAATTGTTGACTTATTTGAACAGGTAAATTTTAGATCTTCATGCAACTACTGCCTACAGGCACTTTATCTGATATTCTTGATTAAAAACACCAGGAAAATGTGCATCTTCAATCAATTTAAAAAAATATTAATAGATGTAATAGTCTACTGGGATAAAAGTAAGTACACCATTGGCCTCAGAAGCTGGTATTGCCCCCTTTAGCAGAAATGATTTCTTGAGGGTATTTTGCATAACTGCCCACCAGTCTCTGACATTCAGTCACTGATATTTTTGACCACTTTTCAATGCAAAAATTCCTTTAGTTGAAAGATCTTTGTACAAGTTGGTTTCCTAGAATATGCACGCCATTTTAAATCCCTTGCAACATTTCAATGGGATTCAAATCATGCTTTGACTAGACCACTCCATAACCCTTCATTTCTTCTTTTTGTGTCATTCCATTCCTTGGTGGATTTGCTAGTGAGATTTGGGTCTTTATCATGTTAAAATGTACATTTCTGGTTCAACTTCAACTTTTGGACACATGACCTCACATTTGCCTTCAGCATACTTTATTACGATGCACTGTTCATAGTTGACTCGATGACCATAAGCTGGGCAGCAAAGCAACCCAAAATTATAACATTTCCATCACTATGCTTTACTGCTCATATGAGGTTCTTCTCCTGAAATGGTGTCTTTGGTTTGTACCAAACATCTGTGTCTACTGTTGTGTCTACTGTTACTGTGAATCATCTGTCCACACCACATTGTTCCAGTTGGTCTGGTCTTTTCCTATATGTTCAATTGTAAACTGTAGTCTTGCTCTAATGTTCTTTTTGAGACAGCAAAGACTTTTTACTACCACACCTCGCATGCATGTCAAGCTCTTTTGATCTTGACATGATGATACCACACACACCAATGCGAAAGAGAACACCAGACCCTCAATATCTGATCTTCTTTGCTTATTAAAATGTTGAAGTATTCCACATACTTACTTTTCACATGTCTGTATGTATAAATTAGAACTGGTCTCAAGCAGCCTGGACTTCTGTGGATTGGCACTGGGTCTTATTGAGTGATGATATTGATGCTGATGACTACCATAGTCACACATGAAAGTGATACAGACTTGACGCAATCCAGACAACATCTTTGAGTGTTATATTGTACAGTCATTGCATAAAATAACTAATCAAAGGTTATATTTGTTAAGGACAGCCTGATTGTTAAGTTTAATGCAAACTGTAGCACTGCCGCTGGGAGCATCAGTATTTAAAGTAGCTGTGGAATTTGTATTACAATTCACTTACTGATGATGTCCGGGAAATAAGTTAATCATATTAGATTTGATACGTTCCCTTCTGTTAAAATTATTGAAAAAAGTAATGTTGAAATAATATGGCATTGCTTCCATGAATGATAACTGCATCCTACCCACATTATACCTTTTTTGACTTGAAGATATAGCAAAATAACATGTGACAGCATCATGTACACTGCTAAAAACTGTACCCTGTACAGATTGAGAGCAGTTTAGAAGGTCTTCTTAGGTGCCAGTAAAATTTAACACATTGCATATTTTGGTTTTTCTGATTATATAAATATGTACATATAATGTAATGGGAGATATGTCATCCCCATTTTTGAATTAGCATATTTTTAAAACACACATTGAACCAAAGTCTTTGATAAAAACTAAGATCCTAGTTTTTATGTGAGTCTCATAGTATCTATCTATCTATCTATCTATCTATCTATTCATTTCTCATAATGTGTTCCATATCAGGATGTACAGTACAAGGAGTTTTTTTCCTGTTCAACAAAATTGATTAGTGTCATTAATTTGTGCTTTAAGTGAACGATAATGATCGGAAAGTGTTTGTAGGCCACTGAGATACAAGGAGATGGTCTGTTTAATTTCACTTTGGGAGAAGTTTTCATGAGGATGTTACAGAAATAAAACCCTATCTGAACAAGTATCAGGTGACATGCCCGAGAAGAGCTGTGAGCAATTACATTGCATCATTACCACAAAATTAAAAATGTAAAAAAGTCCTTTCTTGCCTTGACATTATCATCCTTGTTAATCTTCATGTTTTCTTTTTAAGTCTAAACATGATATGAACTGTCTAAGCTGTCTATCATTTGAGCATTCAGATCATTGCGTTGCCTATATAAACACAAGAATTCAATAAAGGCTGCATGAAAAAATCATTATAAACAGTTAGAGAAAATGTCAAATCTAAAAAGAAATAGCAGAATTGTATGCTTAGTCTTGAAGTGTAAACATAGCCATAGGCCTGCCAGCTGACAGCACCATAGGTCTTTGGATTGTGGAAAGAAACTGGAATACGCAAAGGAAATCCATTCAAATAAGCAAAGCAAATGTAAGCTCCACACACAATGTGGTAGGAGTCAATGCTGAGACCCATCTGCTATAAACCATGTCTGCCACCTTTTTAATGCTATTTTCCATTTAGATCAGTCATTGACATAATTTGAGATACTTCTTACCACGCTCTAAGTCACTGTCATGTACAGTAAATACTGGGAGGAGGCCGGAATCTCAAAAAAGGGGAGGAGAAGCTTCATTGCCTGGCTGAAGAAATGTGAGGTCACTCAAAATCCAATTAGTACAGTAGTACTACTATCCACAGTACATACACGCCATGATGAGCAGGGTGCACATCCAAAGTCAGTTGAACACTGCTAATTTCTGACAAATTAATTTAATCTTAATCTTTTCTGGTTTTGATTTTTTTCTGCATGTTTTTCTGACTTCAGTTTCTGTTTAATTAATGCATTAAGCTCTAGAATCTTTCTTTTTATTTTATAGTCTTGACCTTTACTTTGTTTCTCAACTATGTCTCTCCTCTTGATCCCTTCACCATACCACTGCTATTTGCCATCATACTAGTAAACCAGGTTTGTTGTGTCTTCTGAACAATGATTGCTATCTGGTCCACAAACCTTGAAGTTTAGGGCTGCCTTGAAGAGTCATGAAGATTCCTAGGCCCTGGAACAACAACAACAACCTTTATTTATATAGCACATCTCCATACAAATAATGTAGCTCAAAGTGCTGGAACAGCTTATCTCTCACAATAACATCAGTCTAGTTAAAGATCTCCTTTTATTTGCTTGCTTTTAGGTCATGTTGAAGGGTTTATTTCCAATTATGTTGTTAAATCTTTTGTTTAATCCATGTTGAAAATGAACTTAGTACAGACATCTGCACCAGTTTGTTCTGTAACTGCAAACCCATCCAGAGTTATTGCCCATTACCCTCTCCCACAATGCCTCTCCCAGGCTATGGCTTTCCTACAGATATATAATGCTAAGCAGGCTGAATAAATGGATGTACTACCTAACTGTATATTTTGTTCCTTGAAACAGAACTTATAATTTCTAATACCCACCAAAAAAGAGTATTTAACTCAATCAATAAAAGGTAACATTGAAAGGCATATTGAGTTTTCTTCACCTGCCCTGTTTGGTATAAATAAGGAATTTGTGTTGCGTATTATACATAAAGCACATTCTTTAAGGTTATGAAACAAGAAATTGACAACAAAAGTTTCAGTACAATTTAAAAGTAATAATCTACAATGCAGAATAAGAATGTGCAGTGGATACAGTGGTATGGAACAATAAAATCAATAAATGTATCTGATACACAGGAAAGATTAAAATTATACAGGCCATTTTAAAGAAACTAATTTAAATAGCTAGTAGGTAGTTGTTTCTTGTGTAATGAAAGAAATCATTTTAAATACCTTCATGGCTAAATAGTTTTCTTCCTACTTTCCAGCCTCTAATATTTGAGAAATTTACTCCTTATGTTTAGGAGAATAGGAGTTTATGAAAGTAGTATGCATTACAACAAAAAAGAGAAAAAATATTTAATTGAATGTAAAGTAAAAAATAGAAGTATAGATTAACTAAGTATATTACATTTTGGAAGGCATTTCATTTTCTGCAGCTTTGTGAATCAAAAATAGGGTTATTCATTTTGGCCCTCTCTTCTATTAACAGTATTAAAAGTTGCCTGGATTCTCCTAACCCCATGCATCACAATTTTCATATAATTTTTAATTTCATAAATACATAAATGCTGTGGTTTAAAGTAGCTTTTCTTCAGCTGATGGCAATCACTACTTATGATTTGCAAAAAGCTTGTTCATGCTTTTGTTTCTTCCAGCTTAGATCACTTATGACCCCTTTACTACTGGTGTTTGCAACATCTCTGTTGCTGCCAGAGTTTTGACTTGTACTAAACAAAGGGCTCTTCAAAGGCTTCCCGAGAGGTACAGGATGGCTTTTGTGATTTTATTGTTTGCCTTTAAAGGATTACTGACTCTATTTGCCTGTTCGGATTTTGGTTTTTAACCCTGCTGATTCTGATTGTTTGGCCGTAGAACAAGAAAGTATAGCGGCATCTAAAGGCACAGGAAAAGAGTATGGACCAGGTAATACACGTGAACAAAATGACAAAGACAAGGTCAGGACAGGTTGAATAAGTTAACTGGCACCAACAAAGAAATCACTAAGCAAAAGGCAAGGCCAAAGATATGTTCTTTGCTATCCATATTGTATACTAAGATAATGTAATGTATGCGATGTTGGTTTAAATACCATTGTATGTGTAAAGATAACTTATCAGGACATGGCCCTGGCAAGCACCATCAGCTTCACAATGGTGCCACAGAGTGGTGGCAACCAGAAGAAAACAAAATAGGATAACAGCAAATATCAAAAATGTCCTCATTATGGACATTTTCTAGTTTTCATGTTCAAGAAAACCCGAAAAGCATTTCAAAACTAAAAAAATGTATATGAGAAGTTCATTTTTAAAACTTATCAGATCATAACAGATTTTTTTTTTATCATTACCATTTTATCTTTATTTTTGTAATGTTATCATGGTGCCAATTTTATACTATTTGGAAGGTAGAGACAGATTTTTTGTTTGTTTTGCATGTTAGTAGCCATATGTCTATTGCCAGTCATGTGATGTATTATGTTATCAATACCCACCTATGGTATATAAAATGGTAGTCTTCTCTCAATTTCCAGCTTTGTGGATATGAAAATAAAAATCACTGAGTGCATATAGCTTGAGGAAAATCAATTTAAAGGAGACATGTTTTTTTGTCATTTGACTATGACATTGGTTAGTATTTTGGGGGTTTGGCATCTTAGTTTTCTTTACAATTTCTTGGTTCAGACCTTTGTTTGACTTTAGACTTTAATTCTCACTCATCACTCATCCCTTTACAAACTTTGTCCTTGTGACCTTGTGTCCTGGTGTTCTTGCGTTAAATTTTACAAATTTTCCTTTGCCTTCCCTGTAGGAATTTTGTGCTTATTTGGGTTTTTGAATCTAAATAGTACAGTACTTTCTATTTTCTGTTTATGTACTATTTATGCCATCATTTTGGTTTTTCACGGGTGCTGCCATCTTGTGAGGATTTGCAGTTTCACTCGGGAAACATACTCGCTATGTGTGACATCACTTGTGTAAGAGAATAAAAGGTCTCCTCTGACATCCTATCTCTATCTGAGGATGCGGATAACCAATAACTAACAAAAAACTTGCAAACTTTGTGTTTCCTCTTTCTCTGGGTTTGATCAACTTTCAGAACACTTTTTTGACATTGTTTTTTGTTTAACATATTGGGCCCTGGTTCTTTCTTGCTACTTTATAGTCTTGACACCAAGCATATCTCTTTACTATTCTCTTTAACATGCCGCTTCTATTTTCTTTAATACCAGTACACCAGGTTTCTCAGGTCTTCCCAACAATTACTGCTCTCTGTTCAATAATTTTGTCTGAAGCTTAGGGGTACTTTGCGATTGTGGATCCCAGGCCCTAGAAGAGCTTGACTTTCATAATAAAATCATCCATCTTTGCTTATGCAGGGCAAAGGCGCAGAAATCTTCACAATGACTGATAATTCTAAATCTCAGTTAAATATCTTTATTTGTTTACATTTACATTTTGAAGGATTTATGTCCAACTTTGTTATTTTATTCTCATATTATATTTTTATGTGTATGCTTGTACTGTATGTCTACAGACATTTTGTATGGCCTAGGCTGGTTTGATTTTCCTTTAATCTATTTTTACTCTAATTTATTATGTTCTACTATTACTTATTAATCTGCTACTTGCTTTACATGTTGCAAAGCACTTTGGTTAACTTTAAATTTTTTAACTGTGTTGTAGAGAAATAAATCTGACTTAACCTAAAGGATCAAAATATAGTATATGTTACAAAATTATTTCCCACAAAGCAGTGCCATGCAGCATTACGGTAACACAGCAACAAAACACAGCCTGCTTTTTCGGTAAAAATTATTATTTTAAAGAACAAAAACACTAAACATTTTTTCTTTTCAAAAAGAAACTCTCCTTGCTAACTGTGAATTCACTGACTGACATAATGAGCTCCAAACTAATACTAAGATTTAGTGCTCTTAACCACTACATCTACAATGCTTGGTCATAAGATTTCTACATATAACAGTTTATTGCTTTCGTTACTAAAGGCAGAATTCACAGAAAGTCATTTAATTTCTCAAAAAAATATAACATCAGATAATGTAATAATGACACATAACTGAATGAATTAATTTTCTCTAAAAATGTAGGGAGATAAAAAAGCCAATACCAGAAACATGAAGATAGAGATTGATGACCACAGTGATTAGAAAGTCAAGCCCATTACACCATCATGTCTTCTGCAACAAAGTTGCCAGCTTCTGGGCTACTGCTGATAAGCAGATCAGAAGTGAATTTGAAAAAAAAAAAGGTACAGATAATTGGAGTGACGGAGCAATCCCAAGTCAGGTAATCACAGATAAAAGGAAAAAGGATCAACGCAGCTTCTGAAACTCCCAAGAAATAAAGAAGTGTTTTGCAAGAGTTCATAAGGACTAAATCCAGTCTTATGGTATTTTTGGTAAGACAGATTTTGTTCTGTAAGTTCATCCCTATAGCCGAGTCTTTTGTAAGCCTTACTGAGCTCTATAGCTTCTCTAGAAAAATGTATTTCAAAAGCTACATTTATCACAAAGTGCTACAGTTAAACTGATGCAAAAAAGAAAAAGAAATATATATGTATAAAACTGAAATAAACATACTATGAAGAATGTAGCAAAAAAATCACTTAAAAGCACAACATTAACAGTTCACTGCAGTACGTTAGTATTGATATTAAAAATGATAGATAGATAGATAGATAGATAGATAGATAGATAGATAGATAGATAGATAGATAGATAGATAGATAGATAGATCGCAGTGAGGCATTATGCAGACGTATTGCTGCTGGAATAAAGGAGCCCCCATAACGTTTCTTGACACAATAACAGTTGTAGCATTGTCAGTGTCTGTATTGAGTAAGCAAGGTTTTTTTTTTCCTTGTACACTTATCACACAACTAAAACACGTGTTTAAAAGTTTAAAATGATCTGGAAATGGAATGGACCTCACTTAGTGTCCAGTGTTGCTAAGTTAGTCTCAATCTCCCTGCAATCCTTAAATAGGATTGGATGAATGATCTTTTTAACAACAAAGAGGAAGGCTATATTTTTAAGAAGAAACCCGAGCAACTGTCTGATTACTGTAACTTAGCATTGTCTGTGAATTCATTGTTGGCAAATCAAAGATGGATGGGAAATCTGATGTTTCCAAAGACGCTGTAATCCATAATTTATGAATGATTATCTAAAACATAAATGCATACATACGCTCGGCAATTAGTGCATCTAAAAGTTTATCCCAATTTACTTTACCTCTTTAAATCTGGTCATCGGCTGTTCAATATGTGCCCCACAGATATAATACTTTACATGTTTGTTTTTTTCCCTCTTCAGGGAAAATACTGTGAAACTAATTACTGAATATTTTGGTCACAGTTTCCAGCAATTCAATTCCCTTCAAATTCTGAATCCTGACTCGATAATTATTGTAACAAGTAGGTGTTTTGCTATAATGAGCTAAAAGCACTATGTAGTCCTTCAGAATTTCTGCATTATGTATATTCAACAAAATCCAATAATGTTTATTCGTTCATTTTTTTAAAGTAAGTTATATAATGCATAATATGATCTGTGAAAACGTGTCTGTCCCCTGACCTCAGTCACTGTTAATGCAACCTTTAGCAGCAATAATTGCATCAAAAAGCTTATTTTTCTCTAGTTATTGGTCAGTCTCTTGTATTAATCGGTTCTAGGCCATAAATCACTTAGAAGATATCATCAGAAAGGAACAATCTACAGCAGAACAATGTGCTGATATAACAGAATGAAAACACTAACAAGCCAAAAGTTCTGTTATTGACAAATAATGGGTTTTTAATTAAGGAATAGTACTGGAACAAAAATTTACACCAACTGCTGCTATCCTGAACCAAATCTGAAAATCCTTGTTTTACACTAAAAATGTGAAAGAAAAGATGGTGTCATATTTCTTTGTGAGTTCATCTACTATAACCAACATATCTGATCAAATCTACTGCAAACATATGTAATAATACAAAAAGTAAGAGGGACAGCAAACACTTCTACACAGAAGATACTCCACCATCCTTTTTTGATTCTTTTTAAACAGAATTATTTCATTAACTTTATCAGACCCACTTAATCCGACATGTAGGTGCAGGGAGACAAAACCTATTCTCGCAAGGCAGCAAACAAGCTTGGAGGACTCATGTCCATATTCACACTCATTCATTCCAATTTAAAGTTTCCATTTACCTTAACCTACATGTGTTTGAGAAGCGAGGAGAACCCTCACCATCGTACCTACACAAAACTCATGCAAACAGCACAAAAAGGGCATATTGGTAGAGGGAGGAGCACCTTTCAAGAAACAACAGAACTACTTTTACAAATGACACTATTACTCTTGAGTGTTAAAGCAACCTGCTATGCTATAATCAAAATGTACCTTGCCTATATTTATTTTTGTATTCAGACAAGACTAGCATAAATGTTTAAGTGAAAAGTGAAAGACTCTCTGGCATTGCAAGTCCAGAGTTTTAGAAGGGATGATGTGTTATTTGGCTGTGCCCTCACAAGAGATAAGAACTGGTTTAAACCAAATACAACTGCCACAAAACAGTTTATGGTTTTACAACCCCAACTTCTGGGTGCAAGTTTGTACTGACATGTTTCACCATAATATCCAGCTTCTGATGCAGTTTCCCAGCATGCTTTGTTACAGCCCTCCCACTTCTAAATGTGAATTTAGAAACATACACGTCAGAAATATAAAGTAAATTTTATGAGCTAGATCTTGGAAACAGTGAAACTTAATTTTATGTGTCCCTCGAATATAAGGGGAGGCAGACAAAGATTTATGAGATCTTTGGGACAAGATGACCACACCACACTCAAATATAGTTTTATAAGGTCAGTAACAGAGCTGCCTGAGGGTCTTTCACCACCATCATGACTGAAGTATAAGCGCAGAAGAATGCAAGACATTGAACAGCAACGCAAGAATAATGCCATCAGCTAGACTTCTCATCTAGCACTATCAGTTTGTATGGTTAGGACTGCTACATCTTGATTTGTGTTAGCTTTGTCATAAATTATTGTTTAATTTTAATTTTGAACATCAAAAGATTAAACTTAATTAACTGCCAGCTTCTCAGACTTGTGTTTCTACTTACTGTACGGCTGGACACTACTTAAGTGCATTAGTTAGGTCAGTGGGAGGGTGAAGGTAGCCCAAAGGATTTCTATACCATAGTAGCAGAGGTGGGTAGAGTAACCAAAAACTATACTCAAGTAAGAGTAGCGTTACTTCAAAATAATATTACTGAAGTGGAAGTAAAAAGTAGTCATCCAAAAAATTACTCAAGTAAGAGTAAAAAAGTATTTGGTGAAAAGACTACTCAAGTACTGAGTAACTGTTTGATCATAATAAATGATTTATTTTTCTAGAAATGTAATAAGACAGACAAAAATATAAAATAATGTGCAAATTCTGCTATTTCCAAATAATAAAATAAAAAATGAGTAAAAATAAATAACATCTTTACAAAATAAAGATGCACAAATAACACAAAGACCCAAATCTCAGTTCTTCACAACAAAGCTTTTGAAGCCAATATCTACATTAGGTAACATGTATGTTTGAACAGTGCAAACTACTTACAGTGACAAGATATACTGTACACTGACAGTATAATATTGAATATTCACTTGCTCTACAAAAAGCACAGCTAATAGAAAATAACATTAGAACAAGGCAGCTTGTGCACGTACAAGAAGTCTCACTTTACCTTGACGGTCTGTGTCTGTGCATGTTTGGTTAAAACGTGCTTGTTCTTCATTCAGTGAAGTGATGGTTAAGCTTCAGCAGGAGTTGGCTCTCATTTTTCATATAGAATTGAACCTTGGATTGTGAGTAACTTGGTTTGCAAGTGTTTTGCAAGATGAGCTAAAATTTTTAATAAATTTTGACTTGATAAATGAGCGTCGTCTTGCAATACGAGTAGTCCGCTGAGCATCATGCGATACAACTAAGCTGATGGTTCTTATCTCTCACTGTGGGATTCTGGGCAATCATCAGTCGGCGTGCCTCACTCATATAGTCAACATCCGTACAAGCGTATACTGTTTACTACAGCATTGTGACCACGACTGTGTGCTGAGATGTGTGAGTCCCCATCTTGCACCCCAAAACACAAAGCTGAGTCTCAATACTTTAGCGACATCATATTTATTCAACTTGAAACAGGAACAACGCGGGTATTTATTGTAGCGGGATCTGCCACTGTCCTACACACACAGTCAGGCAGGGTCATGTCCAGGTTAGTGGCCAAGTAATACTGTGCCCTGTGCATTTATAATGTTCCTTGTTCCTTGTATCACCCATCAACGGCAGGTGCTTATAGCATGGCCGCGATCTTTTCGGATTTGCTTTTAGGGTGAACTGCTACAGCGCTGGGTGCCTGCGGTTGCTTCAAAACGATCTTCCGCGTGTCGTCCTGTTGGGTGAAATCCCACAAGAGTTTAAAAACTCACTCACACCAGCCATAATTCTTTTCAAAGGTAAAGTGCAGGTTAATTTGTTTTATGTATTTTTACTTAATATTTTGTACTAGCAAAATATCCGCGCTTCGCAGTGGCGAAGTACTGCCTTAAAAGTTTTATTTAAAAAAAAAATGACATTTTTTAAGAAGAAAATTAAACCTTTTTTAAACTGAGGGAAAATATACCAATAATTATTTGTTAAGGATCTCTTTGTATACCACGTTGTCAGTTCGGCCCCCCGGTTGTAATATGACCAAGCTGTGCACTGAGCTTACTCTTGAACATGCAACGTACTGTTGGCCATGTGAAAAGTAATCTTGTCTCAAATATCACAGCTTGGATTGCTGCTGTCATAATCAGTTTGAGTTTCATGGTTTGTTTCAATTACGACAGTATTTGCAGGACTTGTGTTGAAGTGACATTCGGCATCTGTCAAGCGTTGTAAGCATACAACCGGTTTCATCAATAACTTCACATCCAGCTTTTGAGAGTTTAAACATTCATAAACATCAAAGTGTCCACTACTGAAATCGTCACCTGTCAATCTAAGGTGTTTAAGAGGCATTGGCAGTTGTCAAAAGGTGTAAAATATTTGTCCATTTCGGTACACTTGAAAGCGACAACCGAACAATTCAGCGGCAGCCATCAACTCACATGCAGATGCATAGGTGAAGGGCTTAAGCATTTCACTCTTATAGTGCTCCTGTGTAGTATAATTATCTCCTGTACCGTCATCAGTCCACACCTTGAACCTGTCCCAGTCATTCAATACATAAGACACAGTGTTCCTCCGGATATCAAGAGTGAGCCTGATATGGCTGTGCAATATGTAACAAAGATAATGGAAAAGAAATGTGCCATCTCCGGGCATGGAAACCACTCGGTAAGTGACAGTTCTTTGATTGATGGTGATCACCTCGATAGACATGTTAATGGGGGTACGGTTGGAACGATAAAGGAAATGGGTACCTGAACAATGTAAAGTAAGTCTAAAATTCCTACACAATAACTATAATCATAATAAACGAACAATAAAACAGAGGAGAAGCCATGGATTAAATAAAAAGGCTGTAGTTATCAGCAGGGAGATGTGAATCTTGTGGCGAAGCAAGGAAGGGAATGTAGAGACTGGAGTGACGGACGGCCTTATATAGGCAGGCAGTCAACAACGTGGGAAGCGTTGGGATGGGGTACCCAACACCGCCTCACACGGTGACCGAGCTGCAGGCTATGGACGTATATATGTACGTAAGTAGGATTCAGTTAGCGTTGGGAACCATAAGTAACAAAGACCGTTGAAAAATTCAATATGGCGGCTGACAGTGGCATTATACCACCATAATATGTACGTACATTGTTTTCGGTTAACGTAGGGAAGCCGCCTACCAAATTTTGTGAAGATGGGGCCACAAATAAGAAAGTTCAACATGGCGGACATTGTCGATCGTTACGACCGTTACGCGTAGAATTTCTAAATGAAACCTGCTTAACTTATGTAAGTAAGCTGTAAGGAATGAGCCTGCCAAATTTCAGCCTTCTACCTATACGGGAAGTTGGAGAATTAGTGACGTTGGAAAGTTCAATATGGCGGCCGACAGTGGCGTTATACCACCAAAATAAGTACGTACATCAGTTTTGGTTAGTGCAGGGAAGCCGCCTAGCAAATTTTGTGTAGATGGGGCCATAAATAAGAAAGTTCAATATGGCGGACGTTATCGACCGTAATGACCGTTACGTGTAGAATTTCGAAATGAAACCTGCCCAACTTTTGTAAGTAAGCTGTAAGGAATAAGCCTGCTGAATTTCAGCCTTCTACCTACACAGGAAGTTGGAGAATTAGTGATGAGTCAGTCAGTGAGGGCTTTGCCTTTCATTAGTATAGACTAGCAAAATAACCGCGCTTCGCAGCGGAGAAGTAGTGTGTTAAAGAAGTTATGAAAAAGAAAAGGAAACATTTTAAAAATAACATAACCTGATTGTGAATGTAATTGTTTTGTCACTGTTATGAGTGTTGCTGTCATCAAGAATTTGATTATCATTATTTCTTTCAATCAGGTTCGTATTTGGAGGACATGTTGTTTTGAAGTTACATTCCGTATTTGTCAACCATTGTAAAGATAACAGGTTTTATTCATCGAAGTGTTCACTACCCAAATCGCTACTCGTGAATGTAAGATGTTTAACAGGCATTCCCGGTATTAACTTGTGGATTTTTCTGCGAATATTTAGTGGCAGCGTATCTATAAACTTGTGAAATCTCTTGCGAGTATTTAGCGACAGCATCTTGTAACAGTTGTCACAAAATTTTTTATTGTGTGCCTTTAAATGTTTCTGCCACCTGCTTCCTTTTAGAGATTATGTCCCAGTAATTAACCGTCTGTGGGATATCTATTTAAGAAAAATTGGGGGAAACTACGTCTGTGGGTCCTTGCTAAACATACCATGGTGTGACGTAAGGGGAACTGTCTGTAAAAAGGCAAGGAGGCGCGTATTTTGAACGAAAAGGGAGAACACAGTGAAGGAGAAGAAAACTGAGAAGAAAAACTCTTTAAATAATAAGCTAAGAAGGTGAATGGAAAGAAGCAGCTAGCAGTAAAGTAAGGAAGACTCCGTAATAAGGACGGTTGGGTGGATGAAGAAGGTGTAACAATAAGATTGTTAAGCCTTATGATAATGTTCCTGCATGGAGGGTTTAGAGAGACGTACTGGGAGAAGTATACAATAGGCAAGCCCGTGTGACTGTTCTGCTGTTCTCCTTCGACAGTTATGTGGCTCTGCATATTTGTATGCACCTCTCTAAAGTCAGTTTGTCTTCTCTCATTAATCTATTTTGCAAACTTGCATCACTGATTCCGCACACAATTCAGTCACGTATAAGGGAACTTTTAATGTCCCCGAAATTGCATGTGCCTGCTAACACTCTCAGATCTGTGATGTAGTTATCTATATTTTCTCCCCTTTGCCCGATTTCTTGAAAAAAATCTGAACCTCTCTACAGTTTAGTTTATTTTCGGGTTGTAATGTTCATCAAATTTATGTATCATCAAGCTCATGGTTAACTCATCAGATCTTACATCACCGGTCAGCGCCTGACACAATTCTCTGCTGCTCTTTCCAATAAGATAACGGAATAATCTGACCTGAGTGTTTTCCTCTGCCTCCGGCATTGCAAGTTCTGTACATAATCTGAACTCGTCCTTCCATGTTCTCTATGACTTCGCCTGGTCTTTAACATCAAGGCTTTATACCCTGTGTCTTTTCATTAAACTCATCTCATGCGATCCTGCGATGTCCACGGGTTTATTTAATTTTAGCTCAGACCCGGCACTTGAAAGTTTCTCTCGCACTTTCGCTGAGTTTGTGCCAAACACCACCCTGACCATCTCATCTTCGTTTGCATAAGCACAGCCCTTCACCAGCAATTTTAACTCCATTACAACAATTTTAACTCCCTCACATAGTGATCAAAAGTCTCGTTTACACCCTGTGTCTTCTCATTAAACTTGTATATCGCGAATATCGTATTCGTCGTAGGCATGACAAACGCCAGTGGCAGTGTGTCTATGAACTTAATTTAAACTTAAGGTTTACACCGTGCTTTGTTTCCACAGTAGTTGCACTTATGAATATGCTTGTATGCGTCACTCGCTTCATATTCTTTTGCTGCCTTCTCAATTGTGTAATGCGTTTTTTGAACAGGTTTCATTCATCGAAGTGATCACTACCCAAATCGGTACTCATGAATCCAAGATGTTTAACAGGCATTCCCGGTATTAAGTTGTGGATTTGCCTGAGAATATTTAGCTGCAGCGTGTCTATGAATGTAATTTAAACTTAAGCTTTACACCTTGCTTTCCTATTGATATGTGTACAAAGGCTTGTTCACTTTCAGAGGGTTTCCGCAGTAGTTTCTGCACTTATGAATATGCTAAGCACAGTCCTTCACCCGCGAATCTTTACCTTATATGGGCAGGCACTCAATTACGTGGGAGGCGTGATGATGCGGGACGCAACTGCGCCTCACATGGCGACCAAGCGGCAGGCTATGACCATATATATGGATGAAAGTAGGTCCCAGTTATGACCGTTACGGGTAGAATTTTGAAATGAAACCTGCCTAACTTTTGTAAGTAAACTGTAAGGAATGGGCCTGCCAAATTTCAGCCTTCTACCTACACGGGAAGTTGGAGAATTAGTGATGAGTCAGTCAGTCAGTCAGTCAGTCAGTGAGGGCTTTGCCTTTTATTAGTATAGATTAATCATTTTTATATGAATAGTTTTGGGTTGTGGAATGAATCATCTGAGTTTCCATTATTTCTTATGGGGAAATTCGCTTTGATATACAAGTGGTTTGGATTGCAAGCACACTTCTGGAACAAATTATGCTCGCAAACCAAGGTTCCACTTGTATTCTTTTTTTCCCTGTCTGCTGTCTGTGAGGAGTTTGTGCCGTTATGCCACTACAGTTTGTGTGTGGTCATGTAACTGCATGGCTATGTCTGATTTGTGAAACGGAGCCATGTGATTATTGTTGCTATGTCTGATTGGTGAAACAGAATCTTGTGATTATTGTTGCTATGTTTGATTGGTGAAATGGAGTTTTCTGATTATTATTTCTACCTCTGATTGGTGAAAAAGTCATGCAGTAGATCCACTGGTGGCTCCTCTCTGGCAAGAATATAGCATATCTAATGGAAAAAAAAGTAATGATTCAAGTGTTGCACAATGTAGTGGAGTAAGAGTAGCGTTTCTTCTTCACAAATGTACTCAAGTAAAAGTAAAAAGTATAGTGCAGTAAAACTACTCTTAGAAGTACAATTTTTTTAAACAGTTACTCAAGTAAATGTAACAGAACAAATGTAACGCGTTACTACCCACCTCTGCATAGTAGATATAGAAAACAAAGTGTGGCTCTATAGAATTGAAATAGTAGTACAATACAAAATAAAGTGAGGACCGTATAGAATTGATACAGTAGCATGATATATAATAAAGTATGGATTTTATACCCTAGGTACTGTTAAAGGTGAAGTAAAAGAGAATTGTATTTGCTCTACCATTACTTTACTCAGGTCAGCAGTTGAGGAGGACCCTCCAATAGAACCGATACAGTGGCCCGATAGACAATACAGTATATCCCATGTGCTGTTAAAGTTCAGAGTAAAAGAGAATTAGAAAGGATACAATGCCTCTGCATGAAAAAGAATCTCCACTGATAAAAGAATACACTATGTTAGGAAGAGAGGTGTCCTCAAATGCTTTTTCACTAGAAAATAAGATTCCACACTACCGATGATCACCCACAACTCAGAAGATATAAGGCAAAAGTACTAACCACTGCTATTTAACTATTCATAGTCACCTTAATTATAGTTGTGGAAGAATAATTTTAGTATAGCATATCATTCATCTTAAAGAAATAGCATAAAGAGTTAATAAATGTCAGAAACCTTTGCAGGCATATCGGGAAACCAGATAAAGGTCAAGTGAACAACAAAATGTACTGAAAGATGACTAAGAGATGACTAAGAAATCAGCAGTTGCTATATGCACAGAAATTTCAAGGGTGGTGGCTCAACTCAAAGGTATAAGAATAACCAGAATATAATATAAAAATGACTTTTATTTTATATAAGTCATTTGTGTGTAAACCAATGAACCAACCAGAGTGAAATGTATGCATTGATTCACACTGTATATAAATTCAATAGTTTATACAAAGAACCTCTTTGATTTTTTGTTTCTTTCTTTGTTTCTCTTCTGACCATGCTGTAACAGACTGCTTTTGAAGAATGCTCCCTCTTTAAAAGATACAATGAACAGCTTTTCCCCTGCCTGATTACTGATTTGTCCTGATAGAGGATGATTCTTTATTTAATAAGATGTTAAATTTCAACCACAGAGTTCTTCTCCTTTATATTATTTTTGTGCTGCTATATACAACTCTTCTAAAATACAATTCTAGAATTTAAAGCAAGACGATACTAGGATGTTACTTTTTCATTGTTTACCTTATCTTTAGTTGGTGGTTTTTTTGGGCTATCATTCATGTTTCATCTTATATTGTCCATCCATCTATCCATTATCCAACCCGCTATCCAAACTACAGGGTCACGGGGGTCTGCTGCAGCCAATCCCAGCCAACACAGGGCGCAAGGCAGGAAACAAACCCTGGGCAGGACGCCAGCCCACAGCAGCATTTTATATTGTTTTCATGCAAATTCGTTAATATTGCTATTTGTTATATACAAAAGTTTAAAGTCTTTAAGCTGGTTTGTAATAACATTTGCAATGGCAGTTATGGTGCCGTTGGTTAATCAGGTGTATCAAAAGTGTCATGTAACTACGTACTTTTCTATATATAATATTCATTGCTTTTTTTACCAAGGATGAATAATATTGGCAGGCAATGTGTTGTGGTGGGAAGGGCTTTGGACTTCAAACCCTGAGGTTGTGGGTTCAGATCCTGCTACTGAAACTGTGTGTCCATGAGCATGTCACTTCATCCAGCCAGTGCTCCAATTGGAATAACAAATATTAAATGTTGTAAGTTGCCTTGGATAAAGGCAAGTCAAATAATAAGTATTAATAATAATATGATTAGGTCACTGGTGCTGTTTACTCTTGGATTTGTCATGCTCAAGGAGGAAAACAGTGTATGTAGTTCCCCTTTAAAGTCCATTAATATGAATGTATATGCAAAGTAGTGCTTGAATGGATATGCACTCACTAGCCTCTTTATTAGGTACACCTATTTCAACTGCTTGTTAACGAAAATATCTATTCAAGCAATCAACTGAATGCACGTATGCATGTAGACATTGTCAGGATGACCTACTGAAGTTCAAACAGAGCATCAGAATGGGGAATATAGATGATTAATGTGACTTTGAATGCGGATGGTTGTTGGTGCCAGATCTACTGGGATTTTCAGGCAAAACCATCTCTAGGGTTTAAAGTGAATAGTCAGAAAATGAGAAAATATCCAATAAGTGGCAGTTCTCTGGGCAAAAATGCCTTGTTGATGCCAGAAGTCAAAGGGGAATGTCAAGACTGGTTTTAGCTGATAGAAAGGCAACAGTAACTCAAATAACCACTTGTTACAACTGAGGCATGCAGAAGAGCATCTCACGTTGAACCTTGAAGCAGATGGGCTACAGCAGCAGGAGACCACACCGGGTGTCACAACTGTCACCTAAGATCAGGCAACTGAGGCTACAATTTGCCTGGGCTCACCAAAACTGAACAACAGAAGACTGGAAAAATGTTGCCTGGTCTGATGAGTCTCAATTTCTGCTATGAAATTGAGAGAAAATATGGTGTCAACAGCAAGAAGGCATAAATCTATCCTGCCTTGAATCATCGGTTCAGGATGGTGGCAGTGATGTAATGTTGTGGGGGATATTTTCCTGGCACGCTTACAACCAACTGAGCATCATTTAAATGCTACATTCTACCAGAGTATTGTTGGTGACTATGTCAATCCCTTTATCCCTCTTCTGATGGCTACTTCTCATCATGTCACAAAGCTCAAATAATCTCAAATTGGTTTCTTGAACATGACACTGAGTTCACTGTACTCAAATGGCCTCCACAGTCACCAGATCTCAATGCAATAGAGCACCTTTGGGTTGTAGTGGAATGGGAGATTCACATCATGGATGTACAGCCAACAAATCTGCAGCAACAGCATGATGCCATCATGTCAATACAGACCAAAATCCCTGATGAATGTTTCCAGCACCTTGTTGAATCTGTGCCATGAAGAATTATGTCAGTTCTGAATTCACGATATGATCGCGTCTCCTTTGCCCTGTCTAGGACAACACTCTGTCTTTAGTCATCTGACCACTCTATTGGTTAGTGATGCTATTTGCGTGGTCTGTCAATCATTTTTGCTCCTTTCTTCATTTGGATAAACTATGTTCTCAGTGCAATACAGAGCATATAAGTTAGCAACATATTAATAGATATCAACAAAAAAACCACGTGTAGTGTAATTTTCTTTTTCTATAACATCACCAATTTTCAATCAAATCCGCCAAGGCATTTTTGAGATTTTGGGGGATTTCATCTTTCTATTGTGGTGGGGTTGTCTCTGATACCTATTACTCACCATCATGCCAAATTTCAGCTTTTAAACTAAATGGGAAACAGTGTTTTGATGAGTAAATAAGTGAGTGAGTGTGTTACATTTGAATTATATACATACATATATAAATATATGGACCAGTCAATGCTATCAACTCCTTCATCCTCCAGGAACTGCCTGCATACACTTGCCACAAGAGGCCGGGCATTGTTGTGCACCAGGAGGAACCCAGGACCCACTGCACCAGCATAGCGTCTGACAATAGGTCAAAGAATTTCATCCCGATACCTAATGGCAGTCAAGGTGCCGTTGTGTAGACTGTAGAGGTCTGTACGTTCCTCCATGGATATGCCTCCCCAGACCATCACTGACCTACCACCATACCAGTCATGCTGAATGATGTGACAGGCAGCATAACATTCTCCATTGCTTCTCCAGACCCTTTCACATTTCTCACATGTGCTCAGGGTGAACCTGCTCTTATCTGTGAAAAGCACAGGGTGCCAGTGGTGGAAATGGCAATTCTGGTATTCTATGGCAAATGCCAAATCACACTCCACAGTGCCAGGCAGTGAGCACTAGGCCCACTAGAGGACGTTGGGCCCTCAGGCCACCCTCATGAAGTCTGTTTCTGATTGTTTGGTCAGAGACATTCACACCAGTGGGTCTGCTGGAAGTAATTTTGTAGGGCTCTGGCAGTGCTCATTCTGTTCCTCCATGCCCAAAGGAGCAGATACCAGTCCTGCTGATGGGTTAAGGACTGTCTACGGCCCTGTCCAGCTCTCCTAGAGTAACTGTCTGTTTCCTGGATTTCTCTTCAATGCCCTTGAGACTGTGCTGGGAGATAAAGCAGACCTTCTGGCCATGTGCAATCCTGGAGAAGTTGGACTAGCTGTGTAACCTCTGTAGGGTCCAGGTATCACCTCATGCTACCAGTAGTGACACTGTCTGTAGCCAAATGCAAAACTAGTGAAAAACAGTCAGAAAAGATGAGGAGGGAAAAATGTCAGTGGCCTCCACCTGTTAAACCATTCTGTTTTGGGGGTTGTCTCATTGTTGCCCCTCTAGTGCACTCTGTTATTAATTTCATTAACACTAAAGCAGCTGAAACTGACTAACAACCCCCTCTGCTACTTAACTGACCAGATCAATAGCCCAGACGTTTCATGGACTTGATTCTATACTCTGATTAAAAAGTGTTCCTTTAAATTTTTTTAGCAGTATATATATATATATATATATATATATATATATATATATATATATATATTATAACAAAGCACGGTACAAGCGTCTGTGGTTCAAATGGATTAGCGCACTTTTTTATGGCAGTTTCTAATAAGGACTTGCTCTTTCAGGCATCAGTGTTAGACTGAAAGGTGGACAACTGTGAAAATGTTCCCCTTTTATAGGATATATTTAGACAGGCTTTTTTGATGGCTTCTGCAGTAACTTAACGGTCACCCAAACACCATTATAAATTTTCCCTTTCAGATGTTACTGCATTTGTAATTGTATTTATACAGGTATATTAGCAAAATACCCGCGCTTCGCAGCGGCGAAGTACTGCCTTAAAATTTTTTTTAAGAAGAAAAATAAACCTTTTTAAACTGGGGGAAAATATACCAGTAATTATTTGTTTTAGGATCTCTTTGTATACCACGTTGTCAGTTCGGCCCTCTGGTTTTAATATGACCAAGCTGTGCGCTGAGCTTGAGCATGCAACGTACAGTTGGCCATGTGAAAAGCAATCTTGCCTCAAATCAATGCCAGCCTTTTGTAGGGTCTGTCCTTGAGACTTATTAATTGTCATTGCGAAGCAGAGCCTTACTGGAAATTGGAAGCGTTTGAATTGAAATGGGAGATCAGAGGGTATAACGGGGATGCGAGGAATAAAAACTCTCTCCCCTGAGCCACTGCCAGTAAAAATAGTTGCCTCAATTAGGTTCTTTTGCAGACACGTGACCTGAAGTCTCGTGCCGTTATAAAGTTTCCTGGCTGTAAGTTTCTCAGTAACATTATTGGTGCCCCAACCTTCAAAATTAGATTATGCTCAGGAGTGCCAACGGTGCCTCACACGGCGACCGAGCTGCAGGCTATGGACGTATATATGTACGTAAGTACGATTCAGTTAGCGTTGGGAACCCGCATACCAAATTTCTTGAAGATGGGCCCATAAGTAACAAAGACCGTTGGTAAGTTCAATATGGCGGCAGACAGTGGCGTCATACCACCGAAATAAGTACGTACATTGGTTTTGGTTAACGCAGGGAAGCCGTCTACCAAATTTCGTGAAGATGGGGCCATAAATAAGAAAGTTTAACATGGCGGATGTTATCGACCGTTATGACTGTTACGCGTAGAATTTTGAAATGAAACTTGCTTAACTTTCGTAAGTAAGCTGTAAGGAATGAGCCTGCCAGCCTTCTACCTACATGGGAAGTTGGAGAATTAGTGATGAGTGAGTCAGTTAGGGCTTTGCCTTTTATTAATATACTAGCAAAATACCCGCGCTTCACAGCGGAGAAGTAGTGTGTTAAAGAAGTTATGAAAAAGAAAAGGAAACATTTTAAAAATAATGTAACATGATTGTCAATGTAATTGTTTTGTGACTGTTATGAGTGTTGCTGTCATCAAGGATTTAATTATCATTATTTCTTTCAATCAGGTTCGTATTTGGAGGTAAACCGATTTGGTTGTGAACCGAAGCAATTTCCCCCCCATAGGGCTGTATGTAAATACAATTAATCCGTTCCAGACCATATGAACTGTATGTAAATATATATTTTTGAAGTTTTTAAGCACAAATATAATTCTACCATAGAATGCACAGCGTAAATATAAACTAAATGTAAAAACATTGAATAACACTGAGAAAACCTTGAACAACAGAGAAAACTAACTCTGCAATAGTTTGAGCTATAGCGCTACCAACCGCTGGCTAAAAGCACATTTTAATGAGTTTTAAGCACAGGGGAAAAATGAACACTTGAAAAAATCCGTAATTTAATAAACCACCAAGAAAAATAACATTGCAACAATGCACGCTACGAACAGATCGCTGGAAACAGAAGTGAAAACAAAATCAAGACCAGTGCATTCTTTAACCGCCTTCCTACCTTAATGCGTTCAGCTCTCTCTCGTGCTACCTGTGTGTCTGCGTCTCACTCACTCACTGACTGACTGACTCACTCATCACTAATTCTCCAACTTCCCGTGTAGATAGAAGGCTGAAATTTGGCAGGCTCATTCCTTATAGCTTACTTACAAAAGTTGGGCAGGTTTCATTTCGAAATTCTACGCGTAATGATCATAACTGGAACCTATTTTTTCGTCCATATACTGTAATAGACTGCAGTTCGATTGCTGTGGGAGGCGGAGTTGTGTCTTGCATCATCACGCCTCCCACGTAATTGAGTGCCTGCCCATATAAGGTAAATATTCGTGGGTGAAGGACTGTGCTTAGCATATTCATAAGTAAAAATATCTGAATCACAAACTGATGTTAATTATATTTTGTCCATGAATACTTATTAAATAATTCCAAATAGTCTGTCCGCTTCCTTTCATAGCTTTTCCGATGGTTGTGCTGCTTCCAGGCATGTATTTTCGTATTAAACCATTTAACCAATCACATTTCAGCCATCATTTGTTGCCAGGCAGAAAGAACTTTGCAATCCGTTGTGCATGCACTTTAACACAGAATAAATGTTGATTAACCTGTTGCTTCAACCAATCAGATTTTGAGTTGGTGTCAGTAAGGCCCTCTAGCAGGCATACGGCGACGTCACCGTATTCAGACCCATTGATTGGATATAAGCCGCAGGTTCGATTTTCAGCATTAGCTTCGATGGCGATAGAAAGGGACTTTTTGATGGAACTGAGGTTCACGGATAATCCGTACGACAGAGTAATTGAACTGTTTTTGAGGAAAGAGAGGAGGGTGGATTTTGTTTACAAATAATCCGAATTTTTGTGTGAGCAAAATGTTGCGATTTTCCAAAATAATATTGCAAGTTTATAAGTTATTATTGATGTTTTTTATGTGTGTCGTGGCAGTGGCTGCAGTAGAAATGAACTTGTTCACTCCTGTTTTGTCTATTCAATAAAGGCATGTATTGTGGCTACAGGAGTTATCTATCTGCGATGCAGCGGCTCTTTATACTGTATTTCTGCATATTAAGATGGTTTTTATAACCATAAATTAGTTTTTGAGGGACGGGTTGATTCAGACAGAGCAGTACTGAAGGCCTAGGTATGAGATGCACGGTCCGCCAATGGACCAGATAATACGTAAATTTAATGAACATTACAACCCGAAAATAAACAAAACTGTAGAGAGGCCCATGATTAAATGAACAGTAAAAAAGTAAGAGCGAAGCAACGGTGACTTATTGAGGCAGGCAGGCCAGAGCACAATAGCACGGGGCTCGATGTAGTGCGCGTTAAGCAGATCTAAAATGCGCGCTCATCTTTTCAATTTCTATTTGTATATAAGTAGGTTCTATTTAGTCGACAGAAATATCTTTGGTAGGAATGTAAGTTGAATTTAGTCTTTACATTTCTATGGTGAAGAAAAATGTATGCAATGATGACTAAATTTAACTTACATTCCTACCAAAGATATTTCTGTCGACTAAATAAAAATTACTTATATTTAAAATTTAAATAGAACTTGAATAGATACGATAGTTCATAATGCCCACGCAGCACTACGTGCACGTAAGAGTGGAAGTCATCCGTTTTAACAAGCTGCGTATTGCACTGATACGAAATAGCCTGCCCATTTAATTATTTAGGAATGGATAGATAAATTAAGAATTAGTACAAATAATGTTTTTCTGTTTTCTTCCTTGATGGATTCTGGCACGCCCAGCAACAGCTGCTCGCACCCCAAAGAGTGTATATATATATATATATATATATGTATGTATATGTATATATATAATATGTATATATGTATATATATGAGTGTGTACATGTATGTGTGAATATATGTAGATATGTATGTATATGTATATGTGTATATATATGTTTATTTGTATATGTATATATATGTTTATGTGTATGTATATATATGTGTGTGTGTGTGTGTGTGTGTGTGTGTGTGTGTGTGTGTGTATATATATATATATATATATATATATATATATATATATATATTGTCAGGAATGCCAGGAAACACCTGGAGCTCATCCGGGATGATATAAAAGGGGCTGTCTCCCTTCATTCGGGGCTGGAGTCGGGTGGAAGCAGGACAAGGCAGGAGAGAGAGTGGAGGCGGCCCGAAGAGGAAGGCATTGTGTGGCCAGGACTGTGTTTGGGGTTTGTGTGCACTGTATTACTGTAAATATTGTTGTAAATAAACGTATGGTGGTGAAAAACAACATGTCCGCCTGTCTGTGTTCGGGCCGCGTCCACATCTGGCGTAGCTGGCAGGATGCTCCGTCTGGTTCAAGACCTGATATCAAAAATCTTGTTGTGGACGGCCCGGCGCAGCAGGGGATCCCACCCACGTGCCGTGGGAGAGCTGTTTTCCCCAACGATGGATCGGCGGTGTGTGGAGCCGGACTGCAGCAGGTTCCTGTGGGTTCACCGTTGCTAGATGCGCCCGGGACAGCATCGCGTCTATGGAGGCCACACCAAGGACGTTTCCTTGGTTGGACGGGACCCGGGAGGTGAGTTCCCTGCCAGTAGGCAGCTGGCCGGCGTGTCAGTGGCAGACGCATGCTGGTCGGCGGGGCTTTGATGGCACAGTGTCGCCTGAGGGAGCTGGTAAAAAGGAGCCGGTGCAGTTACAGCAATAGCAAGGCTGCTGGCAAGCATGTCTCCACCGCAGGAGGGGAGTCAAAATGGCCACGGACCAGAAGTCCCTCCCCCTGACAGGCACACGATTGGATGGTGTGTCTTGCGTGCCTGCCGATGACTGGAGAGAGGTGGGATGAAGAAATGTCCATCACGTGCCGGGGGGAGACCCGATTGGGCCGGATGAAGAGGCCCACAGGAAGTTGCCGGCGTTTGGGGCTGACGGGTAGGCTCAGCGTCGGTTAACTTCCTGTCTTTGCTGGCTGCTCTGTCAGAGCTGGAGGCATGCCTTCAGCCCGCGGAGCAGCGTGTGTCGCAAGTGCTACGTGCTCTCCGGGCAGAGTTGTGGGTACTGGAGATGAAGGCGGTCGAGTCTTTCAAAGAGCTGCTGAAGGTGATCAGACAGCGCGATGCTGGATTCTTCAGCCAGAGGTGTACGACGGGGAAGGCGAGTTCAGCCGTCCCCGTACAGCATGAAGGAGGGTCTGCTGAAAACGGCTGTGAATCTAACGATCAGTTTCAAGTAAGCAGTCCTCCGACAGTGGATGCGGCGCAGGGGGCTGCGCGTGTGGTGAGGGGAGAGACAGCGAGGGGGCTGGCAGGACACGGGCTGTTGAGTGCCCCAGGTCCTAGCGCCCTCCACCCCAAGTCAGCAGCAGTCTTGCGCTGCTCTACAGGGACGCAGATGGGAAGGAGGCTTTTTCTTTTCAATAAGGAGACTCAGACCATCAGGGCATCCCAGAGCGACAGGAGGAATTGGAGGCTTTGCCGGTTCCTCCGATAGGATGGGACGTGGTGCTGGGTGCAGAGGGAATCCTTGAGGTAAGCGGAGAGGAAAGGAGTGCAGGCGGTTCCGTCAATTCCAACAACAGGAGGGACACGGAACCAGCGGAGGGGGTGCCGAACAGGCAAGTGCCAGGGTTGCCTAGATTAGATTTTTAGAAATGTTGGCCAACTGAAAGGTATGAAAATGAAAAGTATGAGCATGTACAGCACTCAATATTTAGTTGGGGCTCCTTTGGCCTGGATTACTGCAGCAATGCGTAGTGGGATGGAGTCGATCAGTTTGTGGCACTGCTCAGGTGTTATGAGAGCCCATGTTGCTCTGGTAGTGGCCTTCAGCTCTTCTGAAATGTTGGGTCTGGCATATTGCATCTTCCTCTTCACAATACCCCATAGATTTTCTATGGGGTTAAGGTCAGGCGAGTTTGCTGGCCAATCAAGAACAGGGATTCCATGGTCCTTAAACCAGGTACTGGTAGTTTTGGCACTTTGTGCAGGTGCCAGGTCCTGTTGGAAAATGAAATCTGCATCTCCATAAAGTTCGTCAACAGCAGGAAGCATTAAGTGCTCTAAAACTTCCTGGTAGATGGCTGTGTTGACCTTGGACCTAAGAAAACACAATGGACCAACACCAGCAGATGACATAGCACCCCAAACCATTACTGACTGTGGAAACTTTACAATGGACCTCAAGCAACGTGGATTCTGTGCCTCTCCTCTCTTCCTCAAGACTCTGGGACCTTGATTTCCAAAGGAAATGGAAAATTTACTTTCATCAGAGAACATAACTTTGGACCACTCAGCAGCAGTCCAGTCGAAACACTTCTGACGCTGTCTCTTGTTCAAGAGTGGCTTGACACAAGGAATGCGACAGCTGAAACCCATGTCTTGCATACGTCTGTGCGTGGTGGTTCTTAAAGCACTGACTCCAGCTGCAGTCTAATTTTTGTGAATCTCCCCCACAGTTTTAAATGGGTTTTGTTTCACAATCCTCTCCAGGGTGCGGTTATCACTATTGCTTGTACACTTTTTTCTACCACATCTTGTCCTTCCCTTTGCCTCTCTATTAATGTGCTTGGACACAGAGCTCTGTGAACCGCCAGCCTCTTTAGCAATGACCTTTTGTGTCTTGCCCTCCTTGTGCAATGTGTCAATGGTCGTCTTTTGGACAACTGTCAAGTCAGCAGTCTTCCCCATGATTGTGTAGCCTACAGAACTAGACCGAGAGACCATCTAAAGGCTTTTGCAGGTGTTTTGAGTTAATTAGCTGATTAGATTGTGGCACCAGGTGTCTTTGTGAGCGCTGAAGTCAAAAACAATGGAAGAATTTAAACCCAATTAAATTAAAAATAATTTCTTTATTCTTAATTCTTGGTGAGTAGAGAAAATGTGAGACTGCCTCTTTCCAACTCAGTCAACTGATTTGGATTTATCTAAAGTAAACCTGTTCTCTTTTTTATATCCTAGAAAAGAAAAAAAACCCTAGCAGTTCATTCTGAGGTTATACATAGCTTAGGTTAAATCTTAATTTATGATATACTGGAATGTTCTTAAAACCTGAAACAAACAGCCATTTGCATTCCTAAGGAATAAACCCTTCTAATTATACACACTTAGAATCAATTTAAACATTCTTATAGTCCATAAAGATCTTACATTCTTCACAGGGTCTTCTGATAGTATCAGAGGTCAGCCTTTCCTATAAATGATAAAAGTTAGTCCCTTAATGCTGTGCACACAGCCCAACTCCTTTTCTGCATAAATCAGGAACAAATCATATAGCTCTCTGCAGCATGATCAACTCAAAACACAGTCCTTGATATCTGTGAGTTAAATAGTAATGTTTTCTCTTCCTCATCTTCAATATTGAACTTTTTCACAATATTCTAATTTTCTGAGATACTGAATTTGGGACTTTCATTAGTTGTCAGTTAGAATCATCAAAATTAAAAGAAATAAACATTTGAAATAGATCAGTCTGTGTGTAATGAATGAATCTAATATACAAGTTTCACTTTTTGAATGGAATTACTGAAATAAATAAACTTTGTCATGATATTCTAATTATATGACCGGCAACTGTATATATATATATATATATATATATCTATATATATATATATCTATACTAATAAAAGGCAAAGCCCTCACTCACTCACTCACTCACTCATTCACTCACTCATCACTAATTCTCCAACTTCCCATGTAGGTAGAAGGCTGAAATTTGGCAGGCTCATTCCTTACAGCTTACTTACAAAAGTTGGGCAGGTTTCATTTCGAAATTCTACGCCTAATGGTCATAACTGGAAGGTATTTTTCTCCATTAACTGTAATGGAGTTGAGCTGGAATGACGTGGGGGGGCTGAGTTTCGTGTGACATCATCACGCCTCTCCGTAATCACGTGAACTGACTGTCAGCAGTGCGTAGAAAACCAGGAAGACCTCCAAAAGCGCTTAAGAAAACATGCATTATATAATTGAGAAGGCAGCGAAACAATAAGAAGCGAGCGAGTGACATATACTACCATATTCATAACTGCTGCTACCTCGGAAAGAAAGCAAGGTGTAAACCTAAACTTTAAATTAAGTTCATAGACAGGCTACGCTGGCGTTTCACATGCCCACAGGTAATGCGGGATACAAGTTTAATGAGAGGACGCGGGATATAAGCGAGTTTTGATCACTTTATAACTAAGTTAAAATTGTAGGTGAAGGGGTGTGCTTATGCAAATTCGAGACTGTGTTTGTGGGGGATTGACAGTTAAGGCGGGTGGGGAGTCACGTCATCATCTCCCCTCCCATTCATCTAATTTCGGTCTGAGCTGAGCTCTGCAGCTAACGCCGTCTTCCGAAGCAACACGTCAGACTGCCACCAAATACTCACAGAAAAATCCACAAGTTAATACACACGCTGTCTCTATAGAGTTTCTCCACACTGAATCCTCCAGGCACTACTTACAAAAGGTCACATTGACAATCGTGTTACGTTATTTTTAAAATCTTTCCTTTTCTTAGCACAAGCACAGCTGAGAAGCTTGATGCATGTGCTCCATAACGTTAAAAATAATGCATTTAATCACACTTTGCATTACAAGCAAAGGGAGCTTTTATCAATGCATGATTTCCTGGTACATCGATTACATTGATCAGCGCATCCCGATTCATTTTACCCTCGCACCACCTTAGTTTGAGAAGAAGTATGAAAAAAATATGAGGTTAACACAGAAAAACAGATCACCAATTCAAGCTTTATGAATAATCGATTAAGCCATCAATAATTGTTTTGGTAAAGCCATCCTCCTTCCATTTTATAATTTTTCCGCCACTAGCCGTGATTAAATGAACGGTAAATAATGTAAGAGCAAAGTGAGGGTGACTTATTTAGGCAGGCATATATATGACAGCAACACTCATGACAATGTCAATCATGTTACGTTATTATTAAAATGTTTCCTTTTCTTTTCATTACTTCTTTAACACACTACTTCTCCGCTGCGAGGGGCGGGTATTTTGATATATATATATATATATGAATGACCTCCAAAGAGCTGAGACTTTTGATATCATGAGCGTGTCTGCAAAACTGTGGTCTCCTGCCCAGCAAAAGTCGAGCAGCCAGCGCATAGCTGTGCCGGCCTTTGAGGCGCTGACTGCGCTTCTGCCTTAAGTCAAAGTGAGCACTTTTTCATCCTCCCCCTGCGCTATAGCCCAGACAAGTGCAAACACGGGACCCCTTTTCTACACCACGGCAAAATAATATTAAGGCGATTCACACTTTCTTTTGCACGTATACGATTATGAGGTCCTCAGCTCGGATTATGAAGATACGCACAGGAGTGAAGGACTGACAGTGCCATCACAGCCGATTAATGGCAAGGACGTCTCACCAGTTTACACAAGACCCACCGCGACTGTCCTCAAAAGGCGATCATAACGTCAGCGAACACATCTCTCTATACATATATATATGTGTATATGTAGATATGTATATAGATATGTAGATATGAAGATATGTATGTGTATATATATGTATGTATGTGTGTGTGTGTGTGTGTGTTTGTGTGTGTGTGTGTGTATATATATATGACAGCAGCAATCCAAGCTGTGAGAAAACACTAAAAAGGAGGCATGTCAGACGTTGTGGTACATTTTCTGATGCAGCTAGACGAAAAAAACTTTGTGACGCTGCCGCCAAATACACAAAACAATTACTTTGACAATCATGTTACATTATTTTTAAAATGTTTCCTTTTCTTTTTCATAACTTCTTTAACACATGACATCGCTGCTGCTGGTATTTTGCTATATATATATATATATATATCACAGCGACACTCATAACAGTGACAAAACAATTACATTGACAATCATGTTACGTTATTTTCAAAATGTTTCCTTTTCTTTCTCTTTCCTTCTTTAACACACTACTTCTCGCTGCCAAGCGGGTATATATATATATATATATATATATATATATATATATATATATATATAGAGAGAGAGATAGATAGATAGATAGAGATATATATATAGATAGATATGAAAACAACATATATATATATAGATAGATAGATATGAGAACAACACTCATATCAATGACAAAACAATTACATTAACAATCAAGTTACGTTGTTTTTCAAATTTTCCTTTTCTTTTCGTACCTTCTTTAACACACTACTTCTCCTCATGGCCTTGGTATTCTGCTAGTAAAACATAAAGCAGAGGATGTCTTGGGGAGAAGTGAGACAAGGCAATGAGCAAAAAAGGACAGCTGCTGTTCAGGGTTTTAAATATACGAAGTGCTGTGCAAACTGTAAAAGCAAACTGTATTTGTTCCCATTGCAACAGCGTTCAAGTGGGAGCCTAGGAGGAGTGACCCCATCCTCCAGGGGTATGCAGAGCCCCCTTCTTCACTATATATATATACAGCTGTTCATCCCAGCCAATACCCCCACGCCGCTAGGTGGAGCCCTCCCTGCAGTATGGAGGTGCCCCGAAGACCAGCAGGGCATTATGGACATTGGAGTCTTTATTCACAGCCCTGCTGGATATCATGGGGGCTGCCAGGAGTCGCTGCAGGGAGGCCCAGAGACTATTTGCCTTACGCCCAGGAAGTACGTCATAGTCACATGGACAAAGAGAACGATGTGCTTCCTGGGTGAAGAAAAAAGGATTTTTTTATCTGACCCGGAAGTGTTCCAGGTCACATGGACAGAGAGGGTGAAACGCTTCTGGGTTGAGCAGTATAAAGGACTGTGGGAAATCCCAGACGGACGAGCTGAGTTGGGAGGCAGGGTGGCTAAGCATCTGGGAGTTTGGAGGATTGGATTATTGTATTGTTTATTGAGTATTGTGGAGAGGAGCGTGCTTTGTGCACATTATTATTATAATAAATAATAATTGGACTTTTTATCTGGTGTCTGACGAGTGGTCTGAGGGTACAAGGGTGCGAGAAAACTCAAATCTGTCACAATATATATATATATATATATATATATATATATATATATATACTAGCAAAATACCCACGCTTTGCAGAGGAGAAGTAGTTAAAGAAGTAATGAAAAAGAAAAGGAAACATTTTAATAATAACGTAACATGATTGACAATGTAATTGTTTTGTCATATATATTGTTGCTGGCATATATATATATATATATATATATATATATATATATATAGGCTCATTCCTTACAGCTTACTTACAAAAGTTAAGCAGGTTTCATTTCGAAATTCTACACGTAACGGTCATAACGGTCCATAATGATTGACAACGTCCGCCATGTTGAACTTTCTTATTTATGGCCCCATCTTCACGAAATTTGGTAGGCGGCCGCCATATTAAACTTTCCAACGTCACTAATTTTCCAACTTCCCATGTAAATAGAAGGCTAACCCCATCTTCACAAAATTTGGTAGGCGGCTTCCCTGCGCTAATCAAAACCGATGTACGTACTTATTTTGATGGTATGATGCCACTGTCGGTCGCCATATTGAACTTTCCAAAGTCACTAATTTTCCAATTTCCCATGTAGGTAGAAAGCTAACCCCATCTTCATGAAATTTGGTAGGTGGCTTCCCTGCGCTAACCGAAACCAATGTACGTACTTATTTCGGTGGTATGGCGCCACTGTCAGCGCCATATTGAACTTTCCAACATCACTAATTCTCCAACTTCCCGTGTAGGTAGAAGGCTGAAAGTTGGAGAATTAGTGATGTTGGAAAGTTCAATATGGCGACTGACAGTGGCGCCATACCACCAAAATAAGTATTATTGGTTTCGGTTAGCGCAGGGAAGCCACCTACCAAATTTCGTGAAAATGGGGCCGTAAATAAGAAAGTTCAACATGGCGGACGTTGTTGACCGTTACGCGTAGAATTTCGAAATGAAACCTGCTTAACTGTTGTAAGTAAGCTGTAAGGAATGAGCCTGCCAAATTTCAGCCTTCTACCTACACGGGAAGTTGGAGAATTAGTGACGTTGGAAAGTTCAATATGGCGGTCGACAGTGGTGTCATACCAACGAAATAAGTACGGACATCGGTTTCTGTTAAAAGTTCAATATGGTGGCCGACAGCGGCATCATACCACCGAAATAAGTACAAAATTTCAGCTTTCTACCTACACGGGAAGTTGGAAAATTAGTGACATTGGAAAGTTCAATATGGCGGCTGACAGTGGCGTCATACCACCGAAATAAGTATGTACATTGGTTTTGGTTAGCGCAAGGAAGCCGCCTACCAAATTTCGTGAAGATGGGGCCATGAATAAGAAAGTTCAATATGGCGGACGTTGTTGACCGTTATGACCGTTACGCATAGAATTTTGAAATGAAACCTGCTTAACTTTTGTAAGTAAGCTGTAAGGAATGGGCCTGCCAAATTTCAGCCTTCTACCTACACGGGAAGTTGGAGAATTAGTGACGTTTGGAAAGTTCAATATGGCGGCCGACAGTGGCGTCATACCATCGAAATAAGTAAGTACATCAGTTTCAGTTAGCGCAGGGAAGCCGCCTACCAAATTTTTTGAAGATGGGGCCATAAATAAAAAAGTTCAACATGGTGGACGTTGTCGAACGTTATCGACCGTTATGACCGTTAAGTGTAGAATTTCGAAATGAAACCTGCTTAACTTTTGTAAGTAAGCTGTAAGGAATAAGCCTGCCAAATTTCAGCCTTCTACCTACAAGGGAAGTTGGAGAATTAGTGATGAGTCAGAGAGTGAGTGAGTGAGTGAGTGAGTCAGTCAGTGAGGGCTTTGCCTTTTTATTATTATAGATATATATATATATATATACACATACTGTATTTATATATATATATATATATATATATATATATATATACATACATACACACAGGGAGTACAACTTTTAGGAGCATGTAACTCCTTGAATATAGTCAGTCAGTCAATCAGCCACTTTCCAACCCGCTATATCCTAACACAGGGTTACGGGGGTCTGCTGGAGCCAATCCCAGCCAGTACAGGGCACAAGGCAGGAACAAATCCTTGGCAGGGCGCCTGCCCACCGCAGGTCACACACACCCACACACTAGGGACAATTTAGGATTGCCAATGCACCTAACCTGCACGTCTTTGGACTGTGGGAGGAAACCCACGCAGACATGGGGAGAACATGCAGACTCCACACAGGGAAGCTCCGGGAAGTCTCCTTACTGCGAGGCAGGAGCGCTACCACTGCGCCACCGTGCTGCCCGCTTGAGTATATATTACATAAAATTTTCGTTTCTTACATGAGTGCTACTTTAAACTTTAGGAGAAATCACAGCACAGAAAAGGTGTATGACATCTGTATCATTGATAAAACTATTCTCTGTGCACAAATTCTCCTTAAATCTGTATGTTAATGATTGATGAATGTACTACATAGCTGGAGCCGAATGTATAATGCAGTTTTTTCCACACATCACCCTTGTGGTTGAATTAAATTTATACTGTTAAATGTTGCATCACAGTGTCCATTGATTTTTACATATTTCTGCACAGCAGATACCATCTGTTAATGGTAGACAATGTGACTTAGTGGCTAAACACTTACCTTCTAGAAAAAATGTTACTGGTTCAAACTACAAAACTAAAACCAAGAATAAACAATTCAATTTAACTGGTGGAGTTTTAAATTTTGAAACATATAAATATATGAATAGTAAGTGGCAATTCTCCTTAATAAAAGGATAAGTGCCTCTGTGTCTGTCTGTGTGTCAGACCAGTTGCTATGTCTGTGTGTTTCCAATAGATTATCACTGCTTTTTAGAATCCCATGCCAAAAGGCATAAAACAGAGACATATGCATTGCATGGAAACATTAACGCCTAGATCAACTGTGATTACTTAGATTTGAACCCATCTTAGACATGTAGCGCAGCTAATAAAATATAAAGTCACCAATTTGCAAATTTCAAAAAACTGACATACATTTTTACTCATTACTGGACATATGGATTGTTGGGAAGTGCCTAAAGCCTTTATTTTATCCTAAAATGTGTGATGGTTTACTGTGTCTGTGATCACAATATATGCATATCAACAATAATTTATTGTCCAATCCCTTATGTCTTTACAATGCCATATTGCAGTGATTGACAGAATAACAACCATTGGCTATGACCCTTGGCCGCCCACAGTGGATGCAATACTGGAAGTTACATATCAACAATCTTATTCAGCTTCATATATGACAAAGAAACAAAGTCAGGAAGGTTGAGATTGTGGTGTAATGGAAAGAGACTATCTTGATGAAACCATATTGCAATAAATGACTCCAGAGACAGTGGCATAGGGCCATGAGAAGGATAGTGAGGGAAAAGCTTGATTTAAAGAAACGTTAAAAAAATGTTACAGCATACTGTATGGAATGGGCAGAACTCAAGTGGCATTTGGTGCTATTCATTGTGACCCTTCAGCTACACATCATTGCTTCCTAGAAGGGGCAAATATGTCCAAAATGTCCTAATTTGGAGTCTGCGCCTTGAAAACCAAGGCAATGCATAAAGAACAACAAACAAACAAAGTAAGCTGTTACAGTGTTTTTTCAAGCTTGGATAGCAAGCTCTTAAAGTTTATTAAGAGTCCAGCTGCTTTTGTAAAAAGGAAATGCAAAATGAAACTCCCATAATGCATTACAACCTGAGATGAGAAAAAGGGAAATTATAAGCTGCCAGTGTGAAAGCGGCTCTAGACAGCTCAGTTCAATGTAATCTTTCACAAGAGTTGCCAGTGCAGGCTTGAACTGAAACCTTAGATTTTGCTTTAGCCTTGAAATGTGAGTTTAATTTGTATGCACTATAGAAATGAAGTCAGTTACCTTCAGTTCAATAGCCTAACATACAAAGTGTGCGTACAAAATACAGTATTCATTCCATATTATAAAATACAATATTTCTGACATAATTTTTCAATATTACAAGCTTTCTAAGCAAACAGCCAGACAGTGGCATTTTTGGGGTTATGAACTTAAAACACTTACCTCCCATCAAAAAGAGAAGACCAGCTACATACTGCATGAGGCCTCGATCCCAGCAGCAGCCAAGGACTCCGACAATCCAGCCAAACAGAATAATGGCAACTGCCATGCCCATGAAACCAGCTGTCATTCTTCTCAGGTCTGTAATAGGAAAAAAATAAAATAAAGTTGTTAAATTACACAAGAGGACCTCTTTCTTCAAAGAGGTTTTAATAACATGGCTATTGTTTAGTTACAATTCCACCTTTCTTATGCAAAAGAATTATTTGAATCCAGAGCAGTTTGAAATTTATTACATTTGGATCACTGCCTTTATCAGAAATGAACATCATAATTTGCCACATATTGTTCATTGAACAATGTCAGTATGCGAAAACAGGGAAAAAAAAATGAAAAAAGAAAATCTGGAAAACACCAAAAAATAAAATGATCATTGGTTCAAAGTAAACAGAGCTTAGCATGCCAGGAAAAAAAAAAACCAATCATTTGTGAGGATATAAATCTGTACTTTGCAATCATTTTTTCAAAACATCCTAACAAGATATATAAATGACTGTATTTGAAACATAACTTTTTGAATTTTTATTTATTTTTTAATATTAATAACATGAAAGTCAATAATAATAACATTGCCGTATCCTTCTTTTACCTACACTAATCAGAAGAAATAAATTTAGCTCCAGTTTTCAGTGTTACACATTCACTTAACATCAATGACACTGGGCACTAGAGGGATTGGTGGCAGAAACAGAATGCCCACTGAAGCAAAGCATTATAACTTTAGAAGATAACTCATTCAATATTTCATAGATAACATCAGTAATGCTTATGACCCAATTCAGTCTATAGGTCCCTGGGGGAAAACTAAACTATACTTTCAAGTTTGTGTATTACACTGAAGAAACTTTACACCATTTAGATTTATTTTGATGAAACAGAGTAAAGGAAAATGGCAAACAGTAGAAACTTTCTTCAGTTAGCAAAATGCAAATCTTTGGATGTAGGTCTTGTTTGTATAAACAACCCCAACATGGTTTGTTTTTAAAAGGTATATTTCTGCCCTCGTCATGATATCCTTCTCCTGTTTTATGAAAAAATGTGATCTATGCAAATTAACTATTGAAATCTTGAAAACTGTTAGAAAAACAAAAGAATGTTATTAATTATCAACTGAAAATAACATAAATTTATAAATCACTTTGTCAGGCACAAGTACTTAGGGGACACCTCCAAGGATTTGATAACATGAGTTTTAGCACTCCAGACCAAGAGAGGGTGCAGTCAACACCCTCATCCCTTTCTTTTGCAGTTCTGAAGATCACCCTGGAGCTGACTGACGTCATTTTCCTAACTTCCCCGGAAGTTCTGCCCCATCCAAAATCCTCCATACTGGTCAACCACTAGAAAAGGCTGTTCATTCTTGGACCCACAACTATGGGAGACAGGGCTCCTTTTCAGAATATTTCTCAATGAGTAACTAATACTGTGTAACAGAAGGCTGGCGTCATTTGATTCTGAGTTTGGATTTGATGTTTTTTTTTCTTTTCATTCATTAAAAGGTATTTCACCCCAAATCTTTGGATGCCCCAACTCTTCACTTTGTCCTGTTTTCTAGTGTTATCACGTACATACTGTACAATGCCTAGAAAAAATAAACTCTAATTCCTTTCATAAGCATTAACAGTGATTCAGAATTTTGATGCATTAGAATGAGAAACTGTACATATTACTTTTTACAGGGCACCATGATAAATTTGTATGGGAAAAAAGTTTGTATGAAAAGCATGCAGGTAAAAGAGCAAAGTGACAAATGCGTAAAGGAAAAAAATGTACATATTGACAAATGCATGCCATTAGTAACCTCCTTGGGGTAGTTTTATTTACTGGAAAGATATTTTTTATTAAAAAAAATTCATATGAAATGTAAATGTGGTAGAACAAAACATATAACATAAGGATAAATACTATACTCAAAAGAAGAGGAATCACAAAACCACATTAATTGTTTATTTCAACACATTTTTTGTATTCCTTGAACCAAGTCTAAAAGTGGCACCCCTCCATATGTTGGTATTAAGTGTTACAAGTGGTGATTAAGCCACAAATATCTTGTTTAATACATCAGATTGGTCAGTATGGTCAAAACTTCATATGATGGTATCTTGTTTATAGCGCACTACTATTTAGACACCTCTAGCTCAAGAGGAAGAGTTTCCACAAGTTCATTTAAATTAGCAAGCATATCATCACAAGGCACTCAACTGAAAACTAATAACATGTTAACATTTGTCATTTTCATAGTTGTCCACAAATTCAAATTCCTGCACTTTTTTTCACTGGCTGCATTTTTCATGTGTGCTTTTGTTGGCGGACATTGGTTGGAACATTTTTTTTCTTGCAGTTTTATAATTTGGCACACCTGATGAAGGCTATACAGTTGAAACGTGTCTTTAAAGTTCTTTCATTTTCAGCGTAGAAATAACTTTAAGCATTTTTAAGAATATATTTAATTTTATATTTTAAACTAGTAAAGATTGTAATTTTCAATGGGAATTACTTCAGTTATGTTCAAATGTTTAGTGGCTATCAATAAATAATTTTCATTTTTGTCCATTCATTACACCTATAAAGTATATGCTAGCTGTCACCAATTTCCCAAAAATCTGTACTATGCAATCATTGTTTAAAAAAAAAAAATAAATATATATATATATATATATATTCAAGATATAGAAATTACTGTATATAAAACATAGTTTTTTGAATACTAAAGACATGAGTCAATAATAATAAAATTGCCTTATCCTTCTTTTACCTACACTAATCAGAAGAAATAAATTTAGTTCCAGTTTTCAGTGTTACACATTCACTTAACATCAATGAGACTGGACACTAGAGGGATTGGTGGCAGAAACAGAATGCCCACTGAAGCAAAGCATTATAACTTTAGAAGATAACTCATTCAGCATTTCATAGATAACATCAGTAAAGCGTATGACCCAATTCAGTCTATAGGTCCCGGGGGAAGACTAAACTATACTTTCAAGTTTGTGTTCCCAAAAAATCTAAAGAGGTGTAAAGGCCAGCCAGAATTCTTACCAGCCTGAGACGGAAGTACCGTGGGAAGGAGCTTGCACAGGGCAATACCTCCCCTGGGACAACAGAGGGCAGCCCCTTTGGTGGGCTACAGTGCTCTGGATTGGAGTATGGAAGCTCATCCCTGCTGGGGCCGGTGGCCATTACCAGGGGCCACATAGAGAACAGCTGAGGCCCCTTGAGGGCTACTGCCACACAAGGAGATTATGGAACACCTGGAAAACTTCCGGGTGTGCTATAAAAGGGGCCAGCTGCCATAACTCAAGGAGCCAGAGTCGGGAGGTGGAGGACAAAGCTTGTGAGGAGGAGTGGAGATGAAAGAAGAAGAGAGAGAAAGACAGAGAAAGAAGAGGGACAGTGTATTGGTGCCATTTAGTGCTTTTAATGTGTTGTGCTGTCGGGAGAGAGATAAAAGCATTTCCCACAGCTGAATGAAGGTGTATTGTGTGCAACACTTGGCCTGTTGTCCAGAGTTTGGAGAGCTGTACACCTCCTGGTTACCAAAGAGGGAATCTGAATTCAGCATAAAGGGATGTCAGCAAAGACAGAGGTGAAAGTTAACCATTAAAAGTGGTGAGAAAATGTTGTTCCCTCAAGCTGTCCTGTATCTTTCTGAGAGCACCGGAGGATGAGATTTTAATACATGGGAGGGTAATTTCATATCCTGAAATCAGACCTCAATTCTTGGACACGATTAGCTTTAGTGATGTGTGCAGCTGGTCCACTCATTAATTTTTCAATTATTTCCTTTCTTGTTCGATTATTGACCCATAACTGGAAATGGCAAAAATATATACTGCTCTGCTTAAGTTGTAGTAACCACCTACCAGTTGTAAATGTCTATATGGATCACTATGACAATAGGATTACCCTTCTAAGAGTGAAAAAAACAAAAATGCAATGTAAATAGGTAAGTTCACAAATGACATGTTGCAAAGTTAAATGGTTTAACACTCATAATGTGCTTTTGCATATTTTAAGAAACATTTGGAAGCTCAGAAATAAGATAATAGAACCTAACCCAGTGGTTCTCAACCTGTGGGACGGGCACGAAGTAACAAAAAGGGGGGCGCGAAGATGTGAAAAAAAGAAACCAAGAATAAAAAATATGATAAATACATCTATTGAAACCAAAACAAATGAACTTAAACTATATTCTGATACTAGAAAAATAAATATAGAGTTAGATAAATGTCGATAAAAGTTAAGTAGGTACAATAAGATATGCATCTATGATATATTATTAATTAAAGAAGAACAAATTGGTAGTAGTGGGCTCCTTTCAAAAAACGTTAGGGGGGGGCGCGATTGAAAGTGTTATAAAAACTTGGGTCACAAATACTTAAAGGTTGAGAAATGCTGACCTAACCCATTGCTTTTCAATGCCAGTCTTGTGGATCCCCTGTGATGTCAGGTTTTTATTTTTTTTTATCATTGCTTAATTGGCTGAATTTTATTCCTTCTCTAATTCTGAATTCAAAACAGTTCAGCAGAGTGAGATTTACAGTTATAAGAAATTTAGAAATGTTTGTGTTTTTTCATAGTGTTAAGTTTTTAAATCTTTAATGTCATTTATATTTTCTGTGGGGATGGCTTACTTAATTGTATCTTAATAAAAACAACTACAAATGAACGTAGATCAAATGACAATAATTACAGTATTATAATTGGCTAGCTCATTGGTTAAAAGAGAAACAAGGAATGAAAACTAACCTAATGCTGATGAAATCTTAAAAACATACATTGATACTTGCTGTTGTTTAATGTTTACTTCCATTAAAAATTTAGCAAACCCAATTATGTCATTTCTGGGTTGACATCAAAACACAGAAACTGGGACATGTTTGCTTACGTAAAGAAGAACTTCCATTCATTAATAGCAGAAACTGGTTAGGACAAAACCTGCCACTACAGAGAGCCCCCAGGACAGAACTTGAGAACCACTGATGTAACACACGTACAATTTAACAAGGTCAGTTTCTGAAATTTCTGTTGTCAAGACTTTCTTCATCTCGTGTCATTTGCTTTGGTGTCTCCTTTATTCATTGCTACTTTGTTTCAACATTACAAATGAAAGATTTGTCTAGTATAAGACTCATCAATACAGCCTACTAAACTGTACACCCATAATATCATCTCCCCCAACAGGTCATTCTTTCATTTATGCAATTTCAGAACTTTTTTTCCATCGCAGAGTTGGTTGCATGAAGCATCAGCTGCAGTAAAGGAACCAACACCAGACCATGATGGGGCCCAGTTCTTTACAGGTATAATCTATGCACATCTATCCAACAATACATTCACTTAATGAACTTGTTTAACCCAACTTTGGACTGCATAGATGTGAAATCGATCCCAGCAGCATGGGGTATAAGACAGGAATTAACTCAAGAATGTATGCCAGTCCACTCAAATATACTTCACAATTATGTGTATCTAACCAGTGTAGGGTCTTTTGGATATGGAAGGCATACATACAGAGAACATACATGTCACTCAATGAGAAAGTCGGGAATTAAACCAGGATCCCAAGAGCTGTGCCACCATGCCAGCTGATATCATTCATATTTCTTCCATTGCAGGTTTGCATCTGGAGAAAGCAGCATCAGTAAGTCACTCTTGGGGATGGTTGGGGCTTTGAATTCACCAAGCTGTACATTTAGGGAGACCTCCTTAAACTGAATACAGCAATGAGACAGAAAGTGCTGTCACGTCAAGGTTGCTTAATATTGTATACAGTTTATTCTTTTTAGTTTTGTTTTGGTTGTTGTTTGTGTATTATTTATATTGTGTGTCTTTACAACCCACAACACATAACATATAACCCATAATCTAAAACCAAACTAAAAATATTAGTTTTAAAGTAAGTTCTGCAGGACAAGTACAGCAGTCTATTTACTGTTAGTTTAAAGTGATAAGTTAAGCGATATCTATTTATTTATGAGTTTACAAAATAGGAAAAACAATCAAGAGTAGAACAGTTTTAGAATGCACAGGCTTTTTATCTCAGCAGGAAAGTAGCAGGTAGATCAACATCCTGATTTAATTGATCTAATTTTAAAAAAATGAATTAATTTGCTGGTGTGTGGGAAAATTTGGCCTAGAATAACAAGTAGAGTCTTCCAGTGAATAAATGTACCAGTGTCATTCCCATGTAATAAGTTACTGGCAACACCTTAATCAAAGAGAACTTCATTTTAACGAATATTATTAAAGCAGGCAGTCAGTATTTTACTAGGATTTTTTGCATATCAAATCCTAACATTTCTTACTAGACCATCACTTTAGCACAATCTTATATTTACATTTGCATGGATATTTCAGGACCTTTTTGCAGCTTACACTACATTCCTTCATGTGCAAGTATTTTGAATTTGAAGAGTCAGGGACCAACAAATTGACCAGAGCTATAATGTAGGAGTCCCCATGTCTAACTTATTATGATTTCCATAATGTGACCCAATAAATAAGAAGATGCAGTACTCTCCAGTCTCCACTAACAGATTATTTCAATCAGCTTTTATTTTAATTTTGTAGAAAATTTTAAATGCAGTTAACACTTGACTATTATAGCATCATGCTATTTGTGATTCTGGAAAGAAGGTGGGCTTTTATGATTTACACGGATTATAATGTGTGACTGTAAAACTATAATTTTGTGGACTGAGAATGTGGAATCTCTTAGCAAATTAAGTGCTCAAGGCATGCCAAAACTACTGCAAGCAACACTGTCTACTATAAAATACTGACATTTGTATAAGATACTGTAAGAAGCAAACCTTTAGCATAAATTGTCCAGAAAATTAAGCACAAGCCCTTGATATCTTCTATAAACAAATCCTCAGTTTCTTCTGAACAAAATAATATTCATCTAGCTGTAAAATGAGTAGCAGGATGACCAGGCATACCATAATTTGAAAATTCTTTATTTATCCTGTATGTCTGACATAGTTAATTATCATTTAAGTAATTATATAGTATGAAGGCTTTACACAGCACACATTTTTAAAAATAATTCCTTCCCAGTTGCACATTACAGTTTTTCTCGATTGCTTACATATTATTACCAAAAGTATTAACTAAAAATCCCAAAACCATACCACCATCTACCAAAATAGATAGATAGATAGATAGATAGATAGATAGATAGATAGATACTTTATTAATCCCAAGGGGAAATTCACATAATCCAGCAGCAGTATACTAATAAAGAACAATATTAAATTAAAGAGTGAGGTATAACAGACAGACAATAATTTTGTATAATATTAAAGTTTACCCCCGGGGTGGAATTGAAGAGTTGCATTGTGTGGGGGAGGAACGATCTCCTCAGTCTGTCAGTGGAGCAGGACAGTGACAGCAGCCTGTCATTGAAGCTGCTCCTCTGTCTGGAGATGATCCTGTTCAGTGGATGCAGTGGATTCTCCATTATTGGCAGGAGCCTGCTCAGTGCCCATCGCTCTGCCACGGATGTCAAACTGTCCAGCTCCGTGCCTACAATAAAGCCTGCCTTCCTCACCAGTTTGTCCAGGCATAAGGCATCCATCTTCTTTATGCTGCCCCCCCAGCACACCACCGCGTAGAAGAGGGCACTCGCCACAACTGTCTGGTAGAACATCTGCAGCATCTTATTGCAGATGTTGAAGGACGCCAGCCTTCTAAGGAAGTATAGTCGGCTCTGTCCTTTCTTACACAGAGCATCAGTATTGGCAGTCCAGTCCAATTTATCATCCAGCTGCACCCTCAGGTATTTATAGGTCTGGACCCATTTCACGAAACTACAAATACAATTCCCCTATTTTGTCACAATTCAGATTTGCTTCACTTTTTGTGCAAAACTCTACACAAGAATCCTTTCATGTTTCATTGGCCTCACTATGTGCTCATCTAGAAAGCACTGGCTTCAATATCATTAACTCAAGTCAACACAGCTGGAATACATTTAACACATAATTCCCCAGGTGCAAACACTGCAAGCCAGAATTGTTCACACACCAGTCATAGTCTTAGGATAGATAGCTAAAAGGACCATGGGTCAGTTCACTTGTTTTGCAAGAAAGGATCAACCACCATAGGAAGAAAGGGAAAGAGAAGGAGGAAGTGGAAGCGGACACAAGAATGGAGGTGCAAGAGGGTGAGGAAGAATAAGAGCAAATAGACAAATGGTTTCAAATGAGATTCATGCCTCTCTTGTTGACCATGTCCAGATGCATGGGATATTGAAAGCAGAAACTGGTCAAAGAGTTCCAACAAACCCGAGGCACTTCACAGTAACATCTATAATATGAACACTCAGAGGGGAAAATAGGTAATTTATGTGCTGCTCTCTACTGTAACTTTGGAGCACGGTACAATGTTACATACAACACCTACATGTACTGTAGCTGTTAGCTCTGTTGGACTATATGCTGTCTGAAATTAATTGAATTCCTGCACCATTTCACATAGTTACTGTATGTTCCTTCTGTAAAATGCATGGTTTTACAGAACTGAGAGACGACCACCTGGTGGAGACAGAAGAACCCTATTCTCTGAAGAGCAAGAGAGGGTGTTGATCAATACAGTTATAGTCAACAACATGATTCACTTGCGGGAGATACAACAGAGAGTTATTGATGACTGAGAAATCTTTTGAGGGATTGATGCAGTCCTCATTTCCACAATTGACCACATTCTTCAAAAGAGTAGGTTGATGATGAAACAGGCCTATCATGTTCCTTTCAAAATGAACTCTGATGGAGTTAAAAACCAACCCAATATGTGTAGGCATGATATTTTCATACTGTGTGAAGTATTTAAGCATAGCTGCGTTATGCATTACTGTACTATGCAGCACTATATAGTGTAGAACAAACTGTTTTTATGCCCTCCTTTGTGGGTACTCTAGCAATGTGTTTCAGAGTAGTCATTTACTGTAGTGTGTGTCATCTTTTGTAGATGCTTTTTTCTCTGTACACCACCTTGCTGAGCCCCATATTTCAATCCCATGGGTTCTCTTATCAGTGCTATGCCAATGATACACAGCTGTAGCTGTCGTTCCCTCTGGAGGACAAGACGGTATCGGCTAGTCTTCTGACCACATTTCTACAGTTTCTCCTTCATGCACATTCACACTGTACAACAAAGGCAAGATTAGACATTATCTGACAGAGCATGTAACACAATTTCTGGTTCAGGCTTTGGTCTTGTCACATTTGGACTACTGGAACTTGCTCCTGGCAAGAGCACATGCAGATGGTCCAGAATGCAGCAGCCAGTCCTGCATTTAACCAGCCATGATGGGTGCATGTCACTTCTCTCTACAGGTTACTACATTGGCTCCTTGTAGCAGCACATATTAAGTTCAAATCCCTGATGCTTGCCTACAGAGTAATCAATGGGTTAGCACTTGCGTATATAGAGACATTATACACCTGCTTACCCACTCAGGTCTGGTATCAAATTTCAATCCAGATTCTTTTCCTGTGTAGATCCTAGATGGTGAAACAGGCTGCCCATTTCCATCTGAACTGATGATTCGCTCAATGTATTTAAGAAGCAAATGAAGATCCATCTGTTCTGCAATACATGTCGAATTGAAAAAAAAGAGGAAAAAAAACTTTGTTCGGCAATATTTTATATTGTAAGTTAATTTGTTGTTTAACTTTAATTGTGGTATTGATTATAATCTATGATTGTAAATTATTAGTTATTACATTTCTTCACTTGTGGCAGTCAACTTTTGTTTCCTGTCCTATTCCACTTGCTGAACAAACATGTCCTAGCCTAATGTTAATCAATTATGTTTATGTCTTTTGTAAGTCACTTTGGATAAAAGAGTCTACCAAGCAAATAAATGTAAAAATGTACAGTAAATGTTGTAGAGAATCTTTGAAATATAAGCAAGACACACTCCTTATGAGCTCATTTTAATGAGGCAGGCTTCAACTTCAACTAAGAGGAAGAGAAGGAGGAAAATAATTGGCCAATGGGCCATTATTAATATCCCTGGCCAGTGAGGGGGGAATGTGACAATCTGTGCCACCATCAGCTACTGTGGGATCATCGAACAACATGTCATCCTTATTACACCATGCTTTTACTAGCTTTTCCGAATGGTCTCCATGATCATGTAATACCAACTCGACCAGAGAGAGCCAGCACAACCATAGCAGCCATGCTATGTTGTAATTTGGGACAATGTCAGTTTCCATCAGGCTGCTCTGGTTTGTGACTGATTCACCCACAACCCCAGACTGAGCAACATCTCCTTTCCTAAGCCTTATAGAGGAGTTTTTTTAGCATGGGTATGGAAGGCCTACAACTGAGACCCCTACATTCGTGTTTACCTCCTAACTGCCTTGAAGGAAGCTTGTTTGTATATCACAGATGAGCCCTGCCAGGGATGGATAAGGCATGCAAGGGTTTGTTTTTTTTAACTCCACTGCCCAGCCAGTCCTCTAATTGCATGCAATGTTGATGAGATTCTCTGGCCTGACCCCGACTCAGAGAAGGGATATAGCAGCTGAATAGAATTCTCTTTTTCTTTTGAATTCTTTATCTATTGTGTTGTACATTAAAGGATAATTTTTTTAATGAAAATTTCTACATTTGTTGTTTATATAGTGTTCATTATGTAAAGAAGTAGTTGGTGGGGGGGGGCATAAGTAACATTATTCATTGAAGTTACAGACTATGCTTTTGGGTGATGTGAGAAGGCAAACTTTGGTTTTGATATAAGATTTCATGGTCTTGTGTAGAGAATTTGGTTTTGAGTGTGCAGTTATGAAATTGTATTTAGAGTTCTGGGAAATGGACCTTATTTTCAAGAAATGTATCTAAAGAATCGATAAACTATAATGTATAAAATCTAATCCAATTAGTTGTATTCAAAACAAACATAACATCTGACCAATAAGATGTCCTATGATTGCAAAGCTCATACCAATACCAATGCACACATGAAAAACAGATCATTTTAGTGCTGTTCGCCCACAGTCCTCAGACAGTCATGCTTCAAAGGTTTTATTCTGCCATTCGACAGAAAATGAGCAGCGCATTGTGTTCTGTCTAATGATAATGATCTGCATTTAATTTGTAATGTTATAAAATACACATTAATAATGTGCACTTAGTAGTGGTATTGTTGAACAGATAATAGATTGTGAGGCTAAGCCTAAGGAGGGGCCCATTTGTACAGTTCTGTGCAGGCCCTGACATGTATACTGTAATTGTACCCCTTACATGTTTTCCAGGTCTCATAGCATCCCAAAATAAAAAGTTACCTGGTTATCTAAAAAGATTCCTCACATGAAAGCAGAAACTAACTGTATATTTTTTCTTTTTCGAAAACCTACAGCTTTAGCTCATTTTGTTTGTCTCATGAAGGAAGCCAAATAACTCAAATGAGAGGAAAGCAAATTGTGTTGGATGGAAATAAGGAGGTAAGAGACAATTCTGGAGAAATTGCATGAATGTGTATGGATTTCAATGGGGGATGGAGAGGAGTGATTAAGTATATTAAAAATATCTTTTTGTGCAAACCCCACCAATTAAAATGATTTGGGGGTATTGGTGAATGTTAAAATGAGCTGGAATGACATGTAAAGAGTAGTCTTCTTCTAGGATCAACATATGATTTCTTCCTAGCTCCAGCAACCTAGGCTTCTGCTAAAGTTCTGCCCATTGTCCAATGCCCCAAACCCTACACTTCAGCACATTCTATCTAGGTGTGAGAGGGCACTGGCACAAGGTTGCTAGATGGAGGAATGAACAGGTATTGCAGAAATGAGTGGAAATCTCAGAGGCATGCAGACAGGAGACAATTGGAGCTCATCCAGCATATAAACTACATTTAATTTCCTTCATTAAATTAGGAGGTGGAGGACAGAACCTCCCTCGGAGAGCACCAAACTTATCATCTAGTAATAGCTGGAGTGTGAGTGTGGACCTTTACAGGAAGCTTCAGTTCCCCATTGAGATCACCACAAATTTCCTCAGCCCAGACATTGCGCTATGGTCCTCAGAACCAAAATCGGTTATATTAATTGAGATCACTGAGTATAGAGGACATTCATCAACCCTGTCCAAGCAGAGTTCCAAGACTGCGTGGAGTCAGCTACCCAGCATTTCCACAATTTATTTTACAAAGCAAAACCCCAAGATTTGCTGTAAATTAAACTTCTTGTAAACTGTTTTACTAATCTCTACTTAAGATGATGTCACATTATGCAACTTTTTTAATGGAGCATGTCAGATTTGCAGAATGCATTTGTTGATCTCGTGCTGCACCTTGTCATATTACATGATTGAACATCAACTAGACTACAACTTTTCAGCACATTTGTGCTCGCCCCTTTTCCTGACAGTAAATAGCATGCTGCCAGATGGAGCCCCAATTGTGCATAGGTAACAGGTACAGGGAGATTGGCAGCAATCACTGCTCTTTTTTCTGTGTTTTCCATTTTGTCATGGTACTTAAATCCTAAGACATCAGATAGACATGCATATTTTCTGTTTGTGTGGTTCAGACAAGCCTCCATGCTGCCTGACACGCTGTGCGATGGGTTAACAACTGCAGTGAGCTGAGCCACAGTCTCAGCCCTTTACTCCATTCTGATTTAATACATAAAAGATATGAGAAAGACAAAGATCTCTTCTCTTTACGTGGTTCAAAACACACATGTTCCTTGAACCTTGTTTCTACATTCTATAAATTGAAATTCCTTTGGTTGTCATATCTTTTGCATATATAGCCATATATATATACGGCTCAAAAAAATTAAAGGAACACTTTTTAATCAGAGTATAGCATCAAGTCAATGAAACTTCTGGGATATTGATTTGGTCAGTTAAGTAGCACAGGGGGTTGTTAATCAGTTTCAGCTGCTTTGCTGTTAATGAAATTAACAACAGGTGCACTAGTGGGGCAACAATGAGATGACCCCAAAACAGGAATGGTTTAACAGGTGGAGGCCACTGACATTTTTCCCTCCTCATCTTTTCTGACTGTTTCTTTCACTAGTTTTTCATTTGGCTACAGTCAGTGTCACTACTGGTAGCATGAGGCGATACCTGGACCCTACAGAGGTTGCACAGGAAATCCAACTTCTCCAGGATGGCACATCAATGTGTGTCATTGCCAGAAGGTTTGCTGTGTCTCCCAGCACTGTCTCAAGGGCATGGAGGAGATTCCAGGAGACAGGCAGTTAGTCTAGGAGAGCTGGACAGGACCATAGAAGGTCCTTAACCCATCAGCAGGACTGGTATCTGCTCCTTTGGACAAGGACAAACAGGATGAGCATTTCCAGAGCTCTACAAAATGACCTCCAGCAGGCCACTAATGTGAATGTCTCTGACCAAACAATCAGAAACAGACTTCTTGAGGGTGGTCTGAGGGCCCAACGTCCTCTAGTGGGCCCTGTGCTCACAACCCAGCGCAGTGGAGCTTGATCGGCATTTACCATAGAATACCAGAATTGTCAGGTCCACCAATGGCACCCTGTGTTTTCACAGATGAGAGCAGGTTCACCCTGAGCACATGTGACAGACGTTGAAGGGTCTGCAGAAGCCATGGAGAATGTTATGCTGTCTGTAACATCATTTGGCATGACCAGTTTGGTGGTGGGTCAGTGATGGTCTGGGGAGGCATATCCATGGAGGGACGCACAGACTTCTACAAGCTAGACAAAGACACCTTGACTGCCATTAGGTATCAGGATGAAATCCTTGAACCCATTGTCAGACCCTACGCTGGTGCAGTAGGTCCTGGTTTCCTCCTAATGCACGACAATGCCCGGCCTCATGTGGCAAGAGTATGCAGGCAGTACCTGGAGGATGAAGGAATTGAAACAATTGAATGGCCTTCACGATCCCCTGACTTAAACCCAATAGAACATCTGTGGGACATTATGTTTCAGTCCATTAGGCGCCGCCAGGTTGCTCCTCAGACTGTACAACAGCTCAGGGATGCCCTCATACAGATCTGGGAGGAAATGCCACAAGACACCATCCGTCGTCTCATTAGGAGCATGCCCCGACGTTGTCAAGCATGCATACAAGCTCGTGGGGCCACACAAGATACTGAAAAGCATTTTGAGTAGCAGAAATTAAGTTTTTGAAAAAATGGACTAGCCTGCCACATCTTCATTTCACTCTGATTTTAGGGTGTCTACACAATTGAGCCCTCTGTAGGCAGAAAACTTTTATTTCCATTAAAAGACTTGGCATCCTTTTGTTCCTAAGACATTGCCCTGTCGTTATTTGTATAGATATCCAACTTCATATTGAGATCTGATGTATCTAATGTGTTTCTTTAAAGTGTTCCTTTAATTTTTGTGAGCAGTGTATATAACTAAAGAGAAAATCAAACATACTAGGTGGTCTCAGTCATTAGGCATGTCACATTGTCTTCACGGGAGCGCACCGCTGAATCACTGGAAAACTCATCTAATGTGACATGGGCTTTAGAATTTAAGAAGAAAAAATGTAATTGATAAGAAACTTATCTGAATGAAAATAAAAGTAAAAAGATGGCCCTTAAACCATAATCTTATTTAATCTAAGATCAAGTAGCACAATATAACATACAAAACATTTTTGCTAATTTCAAAAAATGAGTTAATTTTAAAGGTGGCAAAGCAAGGTAGACCTAATTTTTTACAACTAGAAAACATGCAAAAAATAATGCAGGCATTTATGATTACTTTTTAATAAAGATAAGGACAATTTATATGCATTTGCACAAATATGGCAATGGCTTGACATTTGCATAGGAAATTAAATGACAGCCAAAAAATATCCTCTTTTATCTGCCCTAAGCAATCCCCACTATTCGTCTAATGTAGCATTTTCCACACTGTAATTAAAACAGCCCTTTCCACCCCTGTGTAAATTTAGCAATTGATGTATTATGTACTAATTATCTGCCAGATAAGTAGGCAATTTAAAAATTTAAATGGGGTTAAAAACAAATGCCTGAGCTAAAAAAAAAAGTAGTAATGTTAAAAACTAGTAATTGATTTTTATCTTTGTCTGGACCGATCAGAAAAAAGCACACAGAGTATATTCTGAAAGCTAAAGAGATAAAAAGACTTAGAACAAAAAGTCAATTTGCATTTCAGCAAGCTCATCTCTAAAAGCCTAAAGTATTGGGTAATTATTGGGTGGTATTACTGCTTTTATTGTTAAATATAGTCTCTAATTTAAATGAGAGAAACAAGTTACAAATGAATGATGTCACCGTTCAAGGCAATCTTTTCTATTTTAGTAAGCGGTTTCCTGTTTCTGATAGCATTTTAATTTATTATTACTGTTATTATTATTATTATTTCCTTTTCTCTGGTCAGCTGAACTCAGTTTGAAATATATTGTACATGATTACTTGTTTCAAACTGATTACATGTGCCAACAATTTCAACTTTTATTTGTGCAGTTATTTTTTTCAGTTTAATACAGCACCTTTTAAAACAACTTACTCAGTGACAGTACTCTGCTATGAAAAGTATTTATAATTTAAAAGAGGCAGAAAAATGATAAAAAAATTTTCTGTGATGTTAAGCAGCAGTGACTTGTAATCTTCTTGTGAATGTAAGAGACTGTGGAAGGAATTTAAAAAAATTAAATGAAATCATGTTATCTTAATTGGCAACAGGGTCAGCTCTGGCTAGGCAAACCTGTAAATGGAATTCCCTGCAACCCCTATTGCTTTGAGTGGAATCATTACTGCCTGACCTGTACATAGCAACCTGTAGACCCAAGAGAGGAGCCAGGACCTGGGAAAGAGAAATATGAAGGGTTTGGATACAAAGCAGTGAAATTCCAATTTAAGAATTTTGAGGGGGATTTTTTATTAGTCACAGCAATGTCTGTTTATGAAAGATGCGAGCTTGAAGGGTGTCATTTCAGAAAACAATAGGCTGTATTAGCAGACTTGCATTTAATGCTTCTCTAAAGTAAAAAAATGAAATTTGCATCACATGATGAAAATTCTGTGTTAACTATAGCTCTGTATTTAAACCGCCAGCCTCATGGTGGTTCGTTGTGTGGTGGGTGCTCAAAAACCCAACCAGCCAGCCTAATGGACAGTTTATAAGGGTGACAATGTAGTTATAATCTTGCCAAATCAGGTCCATAAAGATACGCATTTCATTTAGGTTATTGAAATATACTGACAGGCCTAATATAACCATGCAATTCAGTCACACTAAAGAATTATGATTATCTTTAAACATTTTTCCACGATTCCCATTTACTGTGTCTTCACTGAAGTATGCAAATAATGCAATACATCTATCCAATCAATAAATGACCTCAGAGAGTTTTTCCAGCGACAGAAGGACTATGGTGACATTTTTAGCATGCCAAGAATGAATTTCATAGATGGTGGTGAACAACTGGGAGCGATAATTGCTAAGTTTTAATGTACATTTTAATGTGAGCCCAATTTGGGAGATAGTTACAGTTTAAATTAAATCAGCCTTTATCAATGCATCCAACAGCTGCTGTCCTGTTGCTGTTTTAATCATTTAATTTAATTTTGGTGAATCTGCAAATTCTATTCTATGCTGGCTTAAGGTTATTATTACCACTATCATAACTGTTGTTGTTGAATTATAATCTATATTGTAGCCTATCATGACTGTGCCAAAAACAAAAAATGAAAACTATGAATCTACACCTGAAGAAAGTAAAGAATCAAGAATGTTCTGAGTAAAAGGTGCCTCTGTGTGCAGTGCATCCTGGCTTTTGGAAGACTACATGCAGTAGGCTTGTGTGGATCAGATGTTAAGTGCAAACATCAAAATATAAAATAATACAATCGCGAAAGCCATATTGAATCCAAGTGTTCATAAGCAGGAGTCTGTACTGATTGAAAAAAAAATGCCACCTTCCAAATTTTAACATCCTAAGTGACCACCTCGTTAGTCTAAATTGTAATGCCAACTGTTATTGACAATGGAGAGAAATCCCGTACGACAAACTACTATTAATCAAGTAGAAGTCTGGTTGGCCAGCACTCACTCTGAATATAGTACCAATGCAGGAGACGTTTTAACTTGAATTTCAACATTAACTTTACTGCCCAGCAACATAGTTGTTAGGAATTTCTTTTGGCATTTCATCCATAGAAAGTAAATATAATTAACAGCACAATATGCAAAATATGGCACAATCACAACATTATACATTACAAGGCAATTCTATATTCCCACCAATCCATATTTTATCATATAGGAAGTGATAATTATTTGGACCTTTATATATGTTTAAATTGAGAAAATTATGCAGACTTTGAACAACTGTGCTTTAAATGTAACATTTGTTAACAGATTTATTTTACTACATGAAAGTTAGAGATTTTGCTAAAAGAAACCTGTTCAACAATCCCAACCTATCCTCAATAGCTGATATGAAACCATGCAATCTAGCAGTTGATAAAGATATAAGCAGCAACATATTGAGGGAGGACCTTTCAGTTAGAATTTCAGAAATTGCATAGACGGCAACTATTGATTAAATACACTCCTCATCCTTTTGTGTGAAGCTTGGTCTAATTCAGCATAAAACTGTACATTGGACAATTTTTTCCTCCTGACTAAAAAAACTCCTCAGGTCAACATTTTTGAATGATGCTATCTGGCACATGCCTAACTGGGTCATATGTTTTGGGAATGTCCCATACTCAGATGTTCTTGATATAAATGTTTTGCTCTAATAGCACCATTCATTGACTAATGAACAATCATGTTAACTTACATTACACTTTCAGCATGTCTACTTATTTGAGTCAGTTAGAAGAATGCTAACCCACCATGTTATATTTATTTTCATTAAAATGTCATTTAATATACTTTTCATCAATAGTGTTTTATTGTGTAAGGTCCTATCATGACCCTGTTTCCCCCCTTATACTCTTTATTGTGTAGACCTTTAATAAAATGTGTAAAATTCCATATAGTTACTACTCTGTGATCAGGTACGTTAGCACTCCACACCCCAAAATACATTTGTACTCTCAGGCAAAAAGACAGAGCAAAGAAATGTCGTGTGCTCTTTGTATTATTTGGCAGGTGCTGTCAAATCACATACTGTATCTATGAGCTGCTTCTCACAACTGAGAGGATGTGGTGTTTGCTGACTGGTTGACCAACCACAAATGTTACCTGGTAGGTAACCACCTAATATTCAGATTGCAATTCAGAATTAAAACAGAAAATTCAATAATGTACCATTGATAAAAATGCCCAAAACTATTATGGAAGCAGAATTCTCTGTGGATATTGGCACTATATCTTTACAACCTATGTAGCAGTGCATCTTGTGTCCATAGGTGGCTCTCAGCTAATCTTCAGTCTAGCTTGCTTTGCGACCACGTGGCCATTAAATAGGGTATTGAAACAGGCCACATGCCTGTCTCAATTTGGCTGCTGAGATAGAGCTGTCTTCACTACAGTCTAATCTTCAGATGGTGAGAGAGAGGGGTAAAGGTGGGGTGACCAACTTTACACCATCTTACAACAAAAAGAAACCAATCAGGCGTCGTAGTACAGAATGTTCTCCAATGTTTAACACCAATAGAATTCAAGTACAAGTCATCACCCAGTTGCTTTGTTTAGTCAGTTTATGGCTTTCTTACAGGGAGTGACTTATAGGCTCTAAGTCCAACCACAGTCACCCTTGCCAAGCTGGACTGATGCTCCATCCATCTCACCAAAAATTCATCATCCTATGTCAATCCTAAAGACTGGAGGTTGGTGAGGTAAACATCAAAGCACTGCTATTCTCATCAATGAAATAAAACATGCCTCCTGAAACAATTACATTACATTTGCTTTGTCTGACTTACAAATAAAGACATACAAAATCAACTTATACTGTATACCTAAAATCAGTACACCACATATGTCATTAACAAACATTATAAAATAGGTCCATTTGTGTTCCTGAAGTGGAAGGGTCTATTATTGAAGTGTCTTGGTTTAGTTCTCTTTCCAATGTAATGAAGAAGGTGTGGGCAAAGCCTTGTCCTTTTGATTCTATTTTACTAAAAAAGGTAAATACAAATTACCCTTGCCAGCCACTGTTCCTTGCCAGTATTTGTAAAGTCAAAGCCCTGCTCTTAATAAGCCAATTCATTCATACTAAAATTTGTGCAAGTTCTCCATGCCTAAGAGTGGTCTTTTTCCCAAGCAGTGACTAACCATAAATGCTAAAGAGAAGATGGATATTGGTTATGAATCAGGCTGAATGTGCAGTGAAATGAGAAGCAAGTGATATGCCCTTATTTTTCTTTTAAGATGATTATATTCAAAATGGACATACGACTCTGCCAAGTATTAACTGTTCATTTCTGCTTCTTCTAATTATTATTATTACTTTTTGGACAGGAATTAAAGGTTCCGCTGAGGATTTGCACAAATAAGGGCAACCTCTCCAACCAGCCCCTCTCTTGCAAACGTACTTTAAAAAATGTTAAATGGCTCGTCCCTTGTTTTTCTGAAGTTGCTTTTTCCCATTACTGACTCACTGCAAAGCAAAGTTTATCTCAGTTGCATTACAGAGAGAAAGCAATCCTGAGGACACCACAAATACTCATTTCAGACGAGTTAAGATTCATTCACCAAATGTCTAACATGTGATAGAAGTGTCTTTGTAGAGAATGAACCCTGGTCTACAGAATTTATGCAGTACATTCACTTAATATATTGCCTTCATGTCATTTCCCCTTATATTCAAATTATACAGCTCAATAAAAATAAGTAAACAAAGTACATTTGAGGTACTGAGCATATTGAAATAATATAAAACTGTAAAGAATTTCTATTAACTATATTGTACCATACAGTGGTTCCGTTGAACTTTTATAAAAATGCAGATTTTTATTACAATTACTGTAGGCTATTCACACTTTTATATTAAATGATCATAATGCAAACAATGAAAACTAATTAGTTGTTCAAGGTCAAATTATTCATAAAATGTACAAAGTACATTGAAATATGTCACTTGTATGTCTCCCACAGACGAGTTACAAGAGATTTTTCATGATATAAATGTAAATAGGTGAAATTTTCTGCAAATAATATGTTACCTTCTTGTTTAAACAGGCATTGACTTGCTAAGTTTAGTACAGAACAGTTTGAAAAACAAAATGTCCTTTATTTCAGCTTATTCTATTATTGTTCTTGTTGCTGCATATAAACAAAACATGGAGCATGAGATAAGACCTTGAGATTATGCCAAACGGTAAAAGAGAGGCTTCAAGAGTTCAGATTCTGCCTCACCACAGAGTTACCATCATCAATCACTTTTATTAACCTGCTTTTCCTATTACAGGGTTATAGGAAGCCGGAGCATAAACCAGATAATAAGAACCAACCCTTGATCGGACACCAGTGAATCCCAGAGCACTCTCATATTGAGTTGCCATTTAACTTTAACAGACACACTTTTAAGATGTGGGAGGAACATGAAGTACTTAGAGAAACAAATCTCTGATCCCTAAAGCTGTGGGGTAGCGGCATGAACAATTGTGCCCCATGTTGCCCACTGCAGATAAAGTAATGTTATATTTCACAAGTGGGCTGCTCTGTGGTAGATGGTCAATATGCATAACTGATGTTTTACACTGACACAATTTTGTTTTTAACAGTGGCACAATACTGAAAATGTTTCAACTTCAGTGGAAGTCATTTTTTTCGTCTCTCGCCGACAGCCAAACACTGCATACATAATTTAGTTTTCACGATTTATTATAAATTATACACTTTCCCATTTCTGTCTCTTTATGAGATAAACAAACTTTGTAATCATCCAAGAAGAAAAAAAATGATTACAATCAGACTGGCAGTGGTTCTAAAAAGGATTACACTCGACAGCCTGTATTCTTTTGTTTTCAGGAAACTGTGTATTTGTTTGTAATACATCAGGTATTTTTTTTGCAAAATATGGTTTTTGTTCCTAATTCAGTTTTTATAAAGTTGTTATTTTTACTGTAATAGTTTAATTACAAAAGTTAGAAAACACTGAATTAAAATGGCTATTTCCAGGGTTGATACATTTGCCTGAGGATATTATTTGTATGCAGCCTATAAGTAATAAAAATTTAATACGTATTCTGCATTGCTCATGAAGGACTTGCACTCTTAACTGTATGTGCCTAAATGAACCCCTATAAAATCCATTTAATCCCAAAGATAGCATCACTTTAGAGCTCCTTTAGATCATTTAATGCCATATCCTCTGGCATATATCAATATCATATGTGATAACGCTTAGCAAAAGATCCACTGGCAGATCTATAAACTTGAGAAAGTTGTGTGCCATATAAAAAGCTATTTGTAGCTCCTAGAAAATTGTGCCATTTTCAGATCTAAATGTTTAGCAAGAGTACCAATATCAGTCTGCTGGCTTTTGCATCAAGGAAGCCGACCATGAAATACAGACATTAAACACCCGCTAGCTCTTCAAGAAAAAGAAGGCAGCAGTCTCAGTTTCAGTCAGTGCAGTCTTTACAGTTCTCCTCAATACGAATATAGGCACACGGTAAAGTCAGACCTATTTATATGGACGACTGCGGCAATTATGAATCTGATTCTCACATTAGTGGCTGCTTCTATGTCTATTGCCTGCAGACTGTGAAGTGAAGGTCATTGCAAAAAAAGCAAACTTATCAGCCTCATGAGAAAAATATTATTAATATATCATTTAGCAACAAAATATTCACTTGGGATGTTTATAGGAAAAGTAAATTGTATTTTTTCTAAATAAAAGCTTAACTGTAACATTTAGTCAAGTCATAATGGTATACACAATAATCAATGAAAAAGCATTACTAAACTTGTGTGTATATTTGGGGAGCTAGGCACATAGTGCAGAAACCATATTGCTTATTGTTACTTCTTCTGTTGTTATTACAAGGAATCTTTATTCATCATGCTGTTAGGAGCTGTGACCTTCAAACTCTGTACCTAATTGAATCCAATGGCATGCTATTACATTCATAAAAGTAATTTTCCTCATTTCATATGTTTGATCATCCTTCCAGGCTAAATTGCTCATTTTACCTCTTAGACAAAGTGCATTTTTTCTCTTTCTGGGGAACGTGATCTATCTACTCTATATATATATAAAATCCTAAGCCTAAAAGTGCAATGATTTTGTGTGACATTTGTGACATTTTTTGTCATGTTTTAAATTGGGCTTATTTAAAAACCTACATATATATGTTTGGTATCATTCTTTTCAAAGTTTACCAAACTTTAATGTGATGTTGCTAGATTTTCAGATTCTTATTCCATTTTTAAATTATAAACTAAAAAATATCAAGAACTCACGTGCCACAAGACGACACTTTGTGCCAAGAGATTTAACCACGCCCGGAAATAAAAGACAAAGAGTAGGACAGATGCTGTATAGGCTCTTAAATGTTCAAAGCGCCGTGTGAGATGCAGACACGAGGCATGGTGCAGCAGCGGCAAGCCAGCAGCTGATCGACCAAAGAGGAGGTAAAAGAAATTGCATTTATTTCCCATTCATCACCATTTAAGAGGGGGTTTCAGAGGAGTGAAAGCATCTCCTTGGGGTGCATTCAGCCCTCCTCTTCACAACACGAGCGGCAGAGGAGTGAAGTGGCTGGCGTGTAGCGCAGGCTGGAGGGGTTGGCAAGAGAAGTGAGCAGGGGGTGAACCCCCTAGTTAAATTTATAAAAGAAGAAAAAAAAAAATCACACAAGCAAACTGTACAGTGACAGTTGCAGCCATGAGATTCCTTCCCTTATTGAAACAGTTATAACTATGTTAATTCAAATTGTGTGACACAATTGACAGCATAACATTACCTGACACATAGTTAGTGACTGGATCCTTAATTATCATTATTTTGTATTTGGCTGATGCCTTTTCACCAAAAGTGGGTTTCAAGATCTGGATATGTTGCAATTGTGTATACCGGATATACTTGCAGATAAGTTTTCTCAAGGATAAGTCAGGACTTGATTTTACCACATAATTTCTGGTATTTTATAATGTCCGTCGTATAGATTGAATGCAGAAAACTCATGCTATTGATCCAAGAGATTATGATATGCTAACGCCAACCTGAGAGAGTAACCACGGAGCACACTTTTTTCTATATTTTGCCTACATGACCACACGGTAATACCCAAACTATTACGAAGCAACGTTTGCAGTGATTTGTGTTTTTTGCATCTCACACTCTCATACACCTTTATCATAAAAGCATCCTTTATCTATGATGGAGCGTTCGATCAGAAGAAAATATGAAGCTGGCTGTAAATTAAACGTTGAAGTAGAGAAAGAAATTGGTAACTGCGCTGCTGCAACAAAATTTGATGCTTCTGGGAAACTGATGTGAGATTGGAGGAGGCAAGAAGATGTAAAAAAAAAAAAAAATTAAGTGTTGCATTTTTGAGCGGGCTTACAAGTTGGGGTTTGATTTTACGATCAGTTTTTCGGGTTTCAAGACCCAACTTATACGTGAGTATATACAGTAAATATATTTTACAGAAAGACAAAACTATTAGTCTTATTCTTTAAAGAAAACAGCATAAGATCTACTGTTCATATAGTATGTCCATCCTGATGTCTGACACTAACGAAAGTACACAGAGAAAAATCCAAATGGACACATAAAGAATGTGCAGACTTTACACAGACACTAGGAGCAATGCTAAACAGAGCTAACATAGACTGGGACGTGACATAACAGAACTGTGATCATTTGTGAATGATCCTAGCAGGATGGATGGTAGCTGTTGTTTTAAAACAAATAATGAGGGGTATTATAACAAATGGCTGGTGGTACATTTTTCATAATGGCTAACACGATATAACACCCTAGTCCAGGGGTAGTCAATTATGATTTATGGAGGTCTGGATAGAGAAAATTTCCTCATGTACAGGTCCGCAGCATCATCATGTTTAAGTTGCATTATAATTTTTACATTACTATTAATTTATATATTTTGAAGTAGCATTGCCATTGTATCAACATCTGCACTGTGTTAAGTCAATGACTCAAATTAAATGAAGAAAGTTCAATGCCATTTCAACAATATTTGTTGAGGGATACATACAATAAAATAAGAAAAAATAAATAACAGTAAAAGTAAGGTGACTTTGACATTCAACTGAGAATTATAAATAATAAGTATTTTCATAATAATAAAAATAATAGTACGTTTTAACGTTTCAACAGAAAAAAAGACTTGGCCTCATATAAAAATAATATATATGAGTTTTCAATATGTGCACAACTGAAAAGGCAACCAGTTTCACAGTAAATCTAAACATCTTTAAATAACTGAACCTATCTTCCCCTCCTTCTTTCCCTCGTATCCTACTGCCTACTTTCTCTTGTTCAGTGAGAGAAATGAGCTCTTGCTTGGTCCATCCATCCATCCATTTTCCAACCCGCTGAATCCGAACACAGGGTCACGGGGGTCTGCTGGAGCCAATCCGAGCCAACACAGGGCACAAGGCAGGAACCAATCCCGGGCAGGGTGCCAACCCACCGCAGGACACACACAAACACATCCAGCACATACTAGGGCCAATTTAGAATCGCCAATCCACCTAACCTGCATGTCTTTGGACTGTGGGAGGAAACCGGAGCGCCTGGAGGAAACCCACGCAGACACGGGGAGAACATGCAAACTCCATGCTGGGAGGACCCGGGAAGCGAACCCTGGTCTCCTAACTGCAAGGCAGCAGCGCTGCCACTGTCACTGTCAGTGCCATCCTCATGCACGTGTGAAGATTGTCATTACTGAATATTTTTTTGTGACGTCCCAAAATCAGCGCATCTCTGAGGGAAGACTCGTTAGCGAGTTGTTGGCCAATAAATGAATGTGTTAAAATCCTCGTTGACTGATCGTTAGTTGGCTTTAAGATCACTTGTTTTCTGTAGCCTAACTGTCGAATTTAGTTGGCAACTTTTCTCAAATGTAATTTTGTGCTTAGTTTCAAAGTGGTGTTTCACATTCCCGCTTTTAACCACTGCCACTGTCTCAGAGCAGATGAGACACTGGGGTTTCAAGCTTCCTACGGGAAGTATAAACATAAACACTTCAGTCCATTCCGGATTAAAAACCCAGTTTTCAGTGTCAACCTTCCGCCGTTTAACAAAAGCCATGGCACGTTAACTATTTCATCACTTTTCTCTCTCTTGTCTTCTCACTCCTGTATATTTTTCTCTCCATGACACTACTGCAGCCACAAGAGTGACTGCTGTTTCCACTCAGAATGCAGGTTTTCCGATCCTGTATTCAGTGACGGCCTGCCCTACTCTGCCTGTGATTGGCTGACATTCTTGCCTTCACTTTGACCAATATCAGTCTTCATGCTTAAGCCCAACCAACTCGAACCCACGAAGGTAACAAGTATTGGCCAATCAGAGACAGGCAGGAGGTCCCTTTCACTGAGTAGCGGTGTCAGAAAAGAGTCGCCGGTAAAAATGTAATCTCCGCCAAAACTGAATAAAACTAAATGATATGTCTGGGTCCGGACAGAACAGAGTCTGGGTCCAGACCTGGACAGTGGTCCAACTATTAGTGACCTGTGCCCTAGTCCTACAATGTTAGAAAGTTTTTGTTCATAAAGTAAACTATCGATAAACAGAAAGTTACCAAATAGTGCGGTAGATTGTAGTGCTCTGGAAACCTTCAACTCTTATATCTTGCAAAGGACTGGTGACAATGTTTCGACAAGCTATGCTGGGCCTATTTTTGTCAAAACTGTTCTTATGTTCTTAAACACTGCCATTATATAGCCCTAAACTAAACAAAAGAGTGATATAATTGCTTCTAACTGAATATTTTCTGAGTCAACATTATGCTTCTTAATGATGAGGGTTATAAGTATGCAGAAATTAAGCTAAAATAAAATTTAACTTGAGGTATAATTCAGTCTTAAAAGCACTTCTTCAGCATTTATATTAACAACATGTACATTAAAGTACATTTAAGTTACCCAAGGATAATTCTGATCATTTGCTGGATGAGTGTTGCTCGCCATCATCTTTATGTTAATTGTGCCTTTAAAATGCTATTGCAAATAAGGTGCGGTTTCTATTTTAATATAATCCTTTCCCACAGGAAAGGCTTAAATGAATTCTATCTGATTGGGGTTATAATACAGAGGAAAATATAAAAGGCAGGCTTTGGTAATTTATTGTAGATTATTGCTATTATGTGTTAAAATGTGGAGCTTGATGTGTATTTTTTGCCAGCTTGAAAGCCTTAGTCATTGCTTGAGGCTCCAAGTTATTATTCTGAAAATAATTTATAGATTTCAGAAAATTGACTAGAACTTTTGGAACATTTGGAAACTTTTTTGACATTACATAATAAGTACCTAGCAAGTTTAAATGCATTTTTAAAATTTTAATAAGTACCTAGCAAGTTTAAATGCATTTTTTAATTTTATAGGTTGAAAATCTAAAACGTGATAAATGTTTCTTTAAGAATATTATATTATTTACCTGTATTTGATATATAGCCCCAACACCAAATAACCTTGGGACAATATTGAAAATACTACAACTAATTATTTGATGCTTTACCTTGAGAATTTTTTTTTTGTAAATATACACTCACATTAAATCTGATAACTGTAACACACTCCAAAAAATTTGTGACATTAGAGTGTTATCCACTGTGCTACATTACCATTTCTTTTTAAAACATTTATTAAGCATTTGGGCACTGCATTCACATGTTGTTTAGCAAGCAGAATTTCCCCCCATTATTTAATTAATGCAGGTCTTCAATTGCCATATTTTGTGCTTCTTTATGTGCTACACATTCTCAATCATAAACAGGTCTGGACTACAGGCAGGCCAATCTAGCACTTGCACTCAAAACTTATGCTGCCATGCTCTTGTAATCAGGGCAGAATTTGTTTTGCTGTTGCCGTACAAGAAAATGTAGGAATGTTACTGGAAAAGACAGTATCTGGACAGTAGCAAATATTTCTCCAAAATTTGTACATATCTTTCTGCATTAATGGGCACCAACAGATGGGCATGCCATGAACGCTGATATAAAACACCAAGATAGACATCTGAGCCTTTCGCTGAAAACCACTTGGTTCTTGATTATTACTATGATTGTTTGAAATGTTGGCTCATCAGAACTACAAAACACAATCCCACTGTGCTACTTTCAATTTTAGAAGATATTGAACCCAGAGAAGGTAGTGGTGCATCTGAACAGTGTTGATTTATGGTTTCCACTTATGTTGCATTTGTGGATGAAGCGGCAAATGATGTTGACTGACAATATCATTTTAAGCCTTACAGGCACATGACAGATAAAAAATATTTTATGTTATTTTATTTTATACCATATGTGTGCTTTTAATAGCTCAAATGAGTCTTTACACTTGGATGTCATCATACAGGTACATTGGGACCACATTAGTCACAAAAGAAGGTCCACTAAAACATGAAAAGGCACTGACTGTTGCACATACCATGTTAAGATAATATTAATAAATAACATTTTAGGCCAAAATAAATTTCAGTTTGAATATATGGTAATGGTGAAGTAATGATCCAATAGGTAACTTTATAAACTATTGAGAAAAAACACCATCACAGAAAAAGAAACAGGAGTAAATGTGCAAGTGAAATAAAGATGAACAAGTGATTGTCTAATAATTGTTAAAATTTTCAGGTTTTTGTTGTTACTGGAATTTTATTGGGTCTGTTGTTGCAGACCAATCAATTTCAATCAATCAGTTTTAAAATTGGATATCATAAAGTGAGAACTACACGAAAAGACAGACAAAATCTTGCTTTCAAAAAAAAAAGACCCTTTGTCATTCATGAAAATATATGCAAAACACTCCATGCTTGGATGAATCTGTCATCATTTAAATTCCTAAAGTAAGCAGATTTTTTATATCCATCATTAAAGGATATTAAATTGTGTACCTTCATGCATATGGTCCCCACTTTTTGATGTCAAATGTCGACTTTTAAGCTTATTGTTTGAAGGTTTTTAGGAACATTGTTAATTTGCATGTGATTTCATTTGTTTATATTTTACAAAGTATATTTATGTAATTTTGTCAGCAGTATTTAGCTTTTTCAAGGGTGCCACAATTTTGTGTCTCTAGGTTTTATGGAAGCTGTCATTTTCTGTGTGATCACTATGATGCTGTGAGGTTTCTTGTCACATAATGCTTTTGCCATGTGACCCATGACATCAAGGTTGTATTAAGCAACATTTGAACTTTAAGTAATTAAAGGAAGCTCCATTCAAGAAGCTAGTGCTCAAAGTACAGATTACTTCAGGAAAGGTTTTGTTTCAAAATTGATTTTGCCACTAATTATCAAAAACTGTGTGAAACGCTACACAATACGGCTTACCTGAATGAGTTTTCTGATTGTATGTGTAGTACTATGTTTTGTGTTTGTAGATCCCTGCTGCAAATTAATTTTGTTATGGGATCACAAAGTATTTCAAAATTAACTGGTCAGATATGCATAAAGAAAATGTCTGACATTAAGGTAACCAAAACTAGCGACTACATAATCAGTTTAACACTAGAATTACCAGAGCCAATGAAAAAACTCGTAAATCCGGCCCACCTTAAATCCCTTCGCACCTCTCCGTTAGCCTCTTTTGTCTTCTAAATGTGCCGATAAACCCAAGCAGCAAGCAGACTGCTATACCATCCCCCCAACGCCTCAGAACGGGCAAGAAGTTCTCCCAGTTCCTGCCTTGATTGATTATCTGGGAGTGTGCTACCCAGAATTGTAAGGGGAAATGATTTGATGTGTGTTTTGTGTCTACAACAATCTATGTAAACACATTGTCAAAACAGAAGCTTTTTCGTGTTTTAGTAATAAAAAACAAAATGCAGACATGAACTCTATAATGTGTGAAGGCTGATGGCCAAATATCAAATAAACACTTTCAGAAAAGGTTCAAGTACAATATGTAACAAGATCAGCTGGCTGATAATCTGGTGGTCATGAGTTCGAAACTGGCTCCCTGGCAAATTTATATTTTGGAGTAGTGAGCTGCTCTTATTGTTAATATTATACAATAAAAACATACATTTGATTTGTGTCTGTAACAGCCTGTATAAATTTATAGTGTTTTAAAAAGTTAGTGTTTAGTTTTTCACTTTTATTCTCTCAGTCACGATCACGATACAAACCCCACCCAGATCTGACGTGGTTACTTTTATCTGAAACTGGGAATAACTGTAGATGTGAGTGGTTTTTTGAGACAATGGAACTGGAAATTCTCTGATCAGGAGGGATAAAAGCTGACACACAAATGCTGGTGAATCTGCCTTCTTCGTATCTCACCGTCTCTTGAATTTTTTTTATTCAGTTTTATTGAGTGTTCCTGCTCACGCTGAATTAGTACAGTGATCCCTCCTCAATTGCGAGGGTTGCATTCCAGAACCCCCCGCGAAAGGTGAAAATCCACGAAGTAAAAACCATATGTTTATATTGTTATTTTTATATTGTCACGCTTGGGTCACAGATTTGCACAGAAACACAGGAGGTTGTAGAGACAGAGACTTTAAAACACTGCAAACTAATATTTGTCTCTTTTTCAAAAGTTTAAACTGTGCTCCATGACAAGACAGAGATGACACTTCCGTCTCACAATTAAAAGAATGCAAACATATCTTCTCTTCAAAGGAGTGTGCCTCAGGAGCAGAGAGGGTCAAAGAGAGAGAGAGGCAGAGAGAGAAAAGCAAACAATCAAAAATCAATAGGTGCTTTTAAGTATGCGAAGCACTGCCCGACAAAGCAACCGCAAAGAGAATGCAACATCGATAAGCTTCTGTTCCAAGACCGCCACTTCCACAGCCTCTTCAGTGTAATAGTAACCACAGCAGAGAGAGAAGTGTGTGCATTGCAACAGGTACACATGTCGTAAACGTAGAAAGGATACTCGTTGGGTGTGTGGGAACTGTTAACATTTGAATCTGATGATTGCATATAGTGTGGAACTCTCTCTGTACTATTCTGTCCTCTACATGTCCTGGAGTACAAAAGAAACACCGCAATGCACCCAAAAGTGAACACTGGCAAGATAGATAAAAAAAAAAAAACACGGTCACTGATTGTAAGCGCAAGAAGGCATGCGAATGAATACGAATAATATGAATTATGTTACATCAGTGCCACAATGTTTTCCGAAATGTACTATACATATCATAAAATGAGTTATTCCAAATATCATATATACAAATGTCTCTGTTTTTTGTCAGTGTGGCTTTGGCATCATGGACCATAAGGTGCATATTAATTCAGTGTGAGCAGGAATATTCAATAAAACTGAATAAAAAAAATTTAAGTGACGGTGAGATACGAAGAAGGCAGATTAACCAGCGATTGTGTGTCAGCTTTTATCCCTCCAGATCAGAGAATTTCCAGTTCAATTGTCTCAAAACACTACTCACATCTACAGTTATTCCCAGATTCAGCTAAATAGTAACCGCATCAGATCTGGGGGGGGATGTAAGAGGTTTGTATTGTGATCGTGACTGAGAGAATAAAAGTAAAAAAAACCCACTAACTTTTACAAGTACTATAAATTTACACGGGCTGTTACAGACACAAATCAAATGTATGTTTTTATTGTATAATATTAACAACTAGCAAAATACCCGTGCTTCGCAGCGGAGAAGTAGTGTGTTAAAGAAGTAATGAAAAAGAAATGGAAACATTTTGAAAATAACATAACATGATTGTCAATGTAATTGTTTTGTCACTGTTATGAGTGTTTCTGTCATATATATATATATATATATATATATATATACACACACACACACACATATATACATATATAAACATATATATACATACATATCTACATATATACATATACACACACACACACACACACACATATAAACATATATATACATACATACATTATATATTATGAGCTATCGATTCTGTTCAAGTTCTATTTAAATTTTAAATAGAAGGAATTTTTATTTAGTCGACAGAATATTATTCCGGAATAAATCAACTCAAACCTTAAATAACTTATATTTTGCTCTCCATAAAAATATATCCTGTCTAAATTATACAAGTTAGAAATAAAGTAAACGTTAAAAGAACAAAGATTCAAATTTCTTTACTCTTATGTAATTTTACATAAAAAATAAACTTAAATTTGAAATATCCCAAAAGATTTTGCTCTCCATAAAAATATATCCTGTCAAAATAATACAAATTCAAATATGAACATGGTGCATAACAAAACCTGGAAATATAAATAAAATTTGTTCTTTTCAGCAATAACAAATCAAATCATTCAGTTGTCTTTGCTCTTATGTCATTTTATCAGAGCTGGACGCATGGCATCTTTTTTTGGCAACAAGTTTGTTTCTGTTTGGTGTGAGGTTCTGTGTTGTGGAGATTCTCAGGATGGACTGCAGGTGCTCATCAGTGAGGCGACTCCTGTGTGCTGTTTTGTTAGTCGTCATCACTGAAAAGAGCTTCTCACACAGATATGTGGTACTAAACATACACAAGGTTCGAGCCGCATGTAGACGGAGCTGGAGCATTTCTGCAGGAAGTGAATAAACTGTGCGGGCTGTGCAGTATCGTACTTTGCCTTCAGTGTGCCATTACACTGCAGCTCAATGACCTCCATCTGAATCTGCACAGATGCAGTTTCCACATCGACGGCAAATGGGTTGCGAAACAACTCAAAATTCTTTTTTTGTTCTTTATCAGCAATGTGCAATGTTATCAGTTTATCAGCAAAGTGCGTATTTGAGAACACCGTTGTGCCGACTTGGTTCAACATTACTTGGCAACAGGGAAAGTGGGGCAAGTTGCACTGGTGCATTTGTGTCTCCCATAAAAGCAGCTTCACTTGAAATCACTTTGTGAATTTGCATGGGTAAAAACGTCTGCTGGATTTAGGGTTGCCACCCGTCCTTTAAAATAGGGAATCATCCCGTATTTGAGAATGAAATTGCGCGTCCCGTTTTGAATCAATACGGGACGGGTTTTGTTCCGTATTTTTTTTATCATTTTTTAAAGCAGCGTCTCATGCAAATCATCCCACACGCATTTTATGAAGATGCCTCCTTTCCTACTTTTGAATGGGTAATACTTGATGTCATCGTTAGTTTGATTGTTCTTTTTAACTGTCCAGTGAGGAGGGCGGGTCTTTTAAGTAGCGTCTGCAAAGTGTGCGTCCCTTATTTTTTTGTATTAAAAGTGGTAACCCTAGCTGGATTCTTCTTTAACTCTTCTGCTTTCTATATCTTCTGCATTGCATTCAGGTCTTTCAAGTTATCGTGATGTTTTGTCTCATAGTGCCGTCTTAGATTAAATTCTGTAATTACAGCCACATTACCTACACAAATGAGACACACGTGTTTACCAGCAATGTCAGTAAACATATACTCAGCCTCCCATTGGTTTTTAAGGGCTCTATTTTCAGAATCAACTTTTCTTTTCGGCATTGTGTGGGCTAGCTTCGCAATAACTTGCAGCATCATAAGCTAGACTTGATTAACGCGGTAAGTGTTCGGCAAGGCAGCTGAAGCGCTGCATTATGGGATTTGTAGTTTATTGTGTTACCAGCGCTTCATATCCCCGGGCCATTAATAACAATAATATACAACTCTCGTTTATATCCTGCGTCCTCTTATTAAACTTGTATCCCGCATTACCTGTGGGCTTGCACGCCAGCGGAAGCCTGTCTATGAACTTAATTTAAATTTTATGTTTACACCGTGCTTTGTTTCCGAAGTAGCAGCACTCATGAATATGGTTGTATATATGTCATTCGCTCGCTTCCTATTGTTTCGCTGCCTTCTCAATTATATAATGCATGTTTTCTTCAGCGCGTTTTGGAGCTCTTCCTGGTTTTCTTCGTACTGCGTTAAAAGTCAGTTCACGTGATTACGTGGGAGGCGTGATGATGTCACACGAAACTCCGCCCCCACGGCTTTCGCGCTCAACTCCATTACAGTAAATGGAGAAAAATCGCTTCCAGTTATGACCATTACGTGTACAATTTCGAAATGAAACCTGCCCAACTTTTGTAAGGAAGCTGTAAGGAATGAGCCTGCCAAATTTCAGCCTTCTACCTACACGGGAAGTTGGAGAATTAGTGATGAGTCAGTGAGTGAGTCAGTGAGTGAGTGAGTCAGTCAGTGAGGACTTTGCCTTTTATTAGTATAGATAAGAGGAGTTCACTACTCCAAACAGTAAATTTTCCAGGGAGCAGGTTTCAAACTCACGACCTCCGGATTATAAGTCAGTGGGTCTTACCGCTACACCCCGGAAGCTGTCGTATTATACTTGCACCTTTTGTGAAAGTGTTTATTTGATATTTGGCCAACAGCCTTCACACATTATACAGTTCATGTTTACATTTTGTTATTTATTACTAAAACATGAAAAACGCTTTTGTTTTAATGATGTGTTTACAAAAATAATTGTAGACACAAACACACATCAAGTTATTTTCCCTTAGAATTCTAGGTAGCTCACTCCCAGATAATCAATCAAGGCAGGAACTGGGAGGACTTCTTGCCCATTCTGAGGTGGTGGTTTTATAACTGGCTGCTAGATGCTTGAGCTTTTCGACACATTTACAAGACAAAAGACACTGAATGGAGATGTGCGAGTGGATTTAAGGTGGGCCAGATTTACGAGTTTTCTCGTAAGCTCTGGTAATTCTAGTGTTAATGCAAGTGTTCTACAGTGAATCAGACACAGCATGGCAACAGACCTGCGCACAATAATAGAGAGGACAGCCAGAAGATATTTAGGAAACCTTTGCTAAAAAGAGTCCAAGAGAGCTAGGGCATGATGATTGAGATTGTTACCCATGATCCTTAATTTGGACCTTATTTTTCTAGCTAAGGAGATATTGAAATAGATCCCTAACTTGATAATGGGCAATGGTCATACTCTGGATGCATGTCAAACATAATAGATGGCACAGAATTAGTGGAAAGAACTAATGAATATAAGATTACTGGATTCAGAAAAATAGTGAATGATCTACTTAAACCCAGTGACGAGTGTCAAGGCCACCCAGTGTAAAATAGTGTAGTTGCATAACAATTTGAGATTAATAAGAGAATTGGTGGGCAAGAATGTTCCCTGTGTTAAACAATAATGTTGGAAATTGCAGTGCCTTTGGACAGCAGTAAGAGTTTTAAGATTCTTGCGCACCCTATAACAAATAGATTTTGAGTCCATGACTATAAAATATACTTTATAGTCATATTCCTTAAAAAAAGAAAAGGGTGTTTTACAACAATGTACACACTTGAAAGGTGATATACAAGTAGAATAATCCTTGAGAATGTTTGTTGAATACTGTATTTAGCCTAGGCCAATATTTTGTGCCAACCATCCTGTGAGGATATGTGCCAGTATTGATAAAAATCAATTAGTCTAGGTTAACATGTTTAGTGTAACCATTAATTTCAGGATACCCTGAAGAAGAGATAATAGAAATTAAATTCTATTCTGTAGCTGTAACTGCTGATGTCAGAATTGGGCAAGGCTCTGGTCTGGCTTCTTGTTTCAAATACTGTTTTTCTTGACCTCAACCATCTTAGTCACTTGCTTAGCAGCTATAAGTGGACTAGACCAGGCCAACAACAAATATCGAGTTGAAGGGAATCAAACTCAGATCGTTGAGGGCCATAGTAGCTACATGTTTTTGTTCCAGAGACATTCTTCTTTATTATATAATTACTAAGACTAATTAAATTTGAATTTTAATTGACTTACAATTTGTTTATTTTTTTTCTTTAACCTGGTACCAAACAATGATGAGATACAAATTAAGCCAACATGGCTAGACTGATTTGACATCATTTGCACTGGTGTCCATCATGCAACATTCCCTTTCAATAAAATCTTAAAAAAGTGAAGGTCTTAGAAATATTGATCTGCCCTAGTCCACAACATATTTGGATGGTGATCTGAATAAAAAAAACGAAAGTTTTGGAAATTTCTAGTGTGAAAGAATGAGAACACTAACTGCCATAAAATTAAATAAATGTGCTTCATTAACGGCTAAATAGGACCTTGGTTGGAGTGAATGGTGGCCCACTAGGACTATTACAGACTGCTGAGTTTGATGGTCAGCTTTACTCCTTCTTGGTTGGGTGCTGGTTAAGAAAAAAAAAATGTTCTAGATCTTAAAAAGCATGTCAACTAATGTTAAAGCAAAACATGCATGTTTGATTAACTGCCGCAGTTGGTCACTAATTAAGACAGTGGCAGGAAAGAAAACCAGGATCTGAGTGTGACAACCCAGACCTAGTCCTTAGCATACTAATAATTAAAGATATAAAAAATAGTCCAGTGGAAGATGTGATTAGGATTATTGTAATACAGAAATAATGAAAGTGTCCACTTCTTAATAGATGATGACTTCATATGTCATTACACTATTTACAAATATTTACTTATGCTCTTTAGCTGCCATTTTCTCCTTGATCTTTTTTGTGACCTTACCGAGTTACTATAAATATTATTTATGCTTTCTTTACATTTTTCCCCCTCCTGCAGCATGCACAGTTTTCTTCATTTAGCTACCTACCTGATTCTGCAGCCCACACAAAATGAAAATGGACCAAATTTGATTTTCAACAGGTTAACTTCATTCATTTTCCATCTGTCATGCAGTCACAGATTCTCTTTACTGTGAAAATAGATCGAGTGGAAAAGCAAAAGAACTGCCTAATAAAGTAATCAGTGAGGCAGCCTGAATGGGGTTGATTAATAGGGATGACAAATAGCCCATGGTGTAAAAGGAATTACTGCCCAGTTCCCTTTTCCTTTACTGGACATACATCTCAGGGTCAGACTTAATATCAAAGCAGAAAGGCAGCAGAGCCAAGGACATATTGTTTGAAGAGTAGACTCCGGATGGGAAAACACAAGTATTGAAAACAGATAACTGAATAAATGACAGGCAGAAGCTGGAAAAGCAGCAATTGATTTTTTGTGGGGAAAAGAAAATAGACAGGGGAATAGCAACAAAAATAAAGTGAAACAAAGAAAAGACACTTTTAGGTCATATACAGTATGTGTCCAATCTTTGGAATAAAGATGCTGACACATGGAATGAATTAACTTTTACATTGCACCTTGAGGTGCAGGTAATAAGGAACTATAAAAAGGAAATTATTATAAACTGTTAACTGATGTTTATGGAGATGTGAATTACAAGACACTTGAAGTTTAAAGCATACTGTGGCTTTTAAAAAAGGAAAAATAATTTCCAAAAACAGAAAAAGATACAAAAGGGTATAACCACATAAAAAGTGATACAAGGGAAACATATCTAGAGGATTAAGTATAATGAGAAGAAATCGAAGTAGGAGGGAATTCCTAAAATGTAGTAATCCAGTAAAGTATAGGTGTTGCTCTTGTAGAGAATGCTATGAGAGTAACAAATCATATAGTGATACAGAAGGATCCATCATTCCCTGTACTGTACTTCTAGACGATACAAGTATGGAACCGCATGATATGGTGTAAGACAGGTGATACAGAAACTCCTTTGTAAAAGTAGAGCACGCAATTCACAAATGTCCAGGATGCACGAGGAGCTTTTTCCTTTATGTCTTAATAGTAGGTATGAAGCTTGTCTAAAATGTTTTACAGCACACTTTTTCTATTTAATATAATTTATTAGAGAATATTTGAATATCCAGATGTATTTGACATATTCCTCCTATATAAACTCAATCAACCTTGCTCCAAAGACACACAAAAGTGTAGATCCCCTTTCCACTAGTTTGAATCCTGTAGTCACACCCACTTCTTTAATAACCTTAAGACATCTTGAGGGTCCAAATCAGGTGAAAATATGAGGAGGCAAGATCTTGGCTGTGGGGTGGTTATGGAAAAAACTGTCCACCAGAATTTTATGGCTACTTTCCGTGTTTTCAGACTTGCATATGGTTATGCGTTCTTATGTTGATAAGGGATTTCAGCAATATTTTTGTGTAGTCAAACTCTCAAATGCTACTGAAACTTTTAAAGAGATGGAATGTATAGATCAGTTTGATCATGTGGTAGGATATCTACTAAAACTACCCTTTCTACACCACACATAAAGAGGAGCCATAACTTTCTGTGGTTAAGGGTATTGACAAAACATCTTCTTTTGAGGAGAATTTGAATAACATCATTCCATTGACTGTCTTTTGATTTCTGGTTCTATATAACAGATCTATGTTTCATCCCTACTGATGATCAGCAACAAAAGCTCTCACCCTCATGCTCATAACAGGAGAGGAAGTCAGGACACAACTGTTTTGTGATCAACTGTTAGGCTTTGTGTAACACTGCATAACCCACTTTTGAATATCCTAAGTCATCAAAAGTGTTGTTCACACTTCTTCTGGATTTTGAGAGCTCATTTGCAAGCTTTCTAGTCACAAAGAGCCATGCCAGTGACTGCTGTTGTTGGCTGGACACATGAAGACTCATAAATGAGCTGCACTTGACCTTTTTAGAACTTGCACTTCAAGTAGCTCAAAATATATCAGTGCTTTTAGTGACAGCATTGTCTTTGTACATTTCTTAACCACATGTGGCAGTTCATTAGCAATTCTATCTCCACTGTATGAAATTCAATAATGGCCTTTTGCTTAAATTCTTACTGCAACATAACACTATTTTGGGGCCAAAAGTTTCATCTCAGGAAATGCATTGGTGATGCAGTTGTAAGCAGAGCACATCATATTAACCACAGAATAAGCTGATTACATTTTCTGTTCATTTTGACTGAAGAAAAGAAGGCATTTCAAAATTTTGTGGACAACTGTCATACTGTAAATTCAAAATCATTCCAGTAATTTCCTGGAAGGAAACCCATAATCTTATATATAAATGTCTACACGTGGAAGTCTGCGAGTCCATCTGTCTGGCCCGGAAGTGAGAGTTGAAGTCGGGGTAAGGGCTCCACCTCCAAGGAAACATAAAACTTGCTTAGCTGCTAATAACACAAGTGAGGCCAGCATGTCAGCAAAAAAAAACCTCAGAAGGAAGACAAAGTCGCTTAGCCGCTATCATTGGCAAAACGGTATCCCTTTTACTTTTCCTCCTGCCGCTAATACACAAGCGAGGCGGGCACATCAGCAAGATGAAACCTCCTAAGAGAGAGATGCCCAGTGTAGTTCCTTTCAATTACCTGACATCTCTACTTTAAAATTTTTTTTTCTGACAATTTCAATAGTTTCTAGGACCCCGAGCTTTTTACAGCACGTGCTTAAACAGCTAGTAGAATACATACTATACTCAAACCCAATTAGTTCAGCAGAGTTGCTATGAAGGTTCACTAGCTTTTCTATTGCTTTGTATTGTTTATTTCTTCCAATAGGTCATTCATTTTCTTTTAAATTTTAAATATGCACAAATACAGCATTCCTGATAAGAAACTCAAGGAGAATTTACAAACTACAGTGTACCTCTCATTTTCTTTAGGAGTGCTTACTCCTGATGTCATGGAGTGACAGTGAAACCAAACCAAGACTCGTAGTAAACATCAAATTATAGAATACCATCAATGATGTCAAGGGAAAGAAGCTCTGTGGTGACAAAAGAGGGCAAAAACTTACGCTGAATTAGTTAGCTCACTACTGGTACAACTGAACGATATGAAGAGACAGAGAGTGAATCTATGCAATTTTATGCTCATCAAAAGACTCATAACCAAAGTAAAATATAATGGGTACAAGCAGATTGTTATCTACTTATTCATCTATTTTCTACCTCATCTTATTTCATTTCAGGGCCTCAGGATGCACGAGTAAATCATACTTTTTTTCTCTTGGGTTTTAAATCCATCAATTATGCTATTTATTAAGACATGCACAAATACATATTGTAAGACCAATAACTAACTATTTTTATTTAATTATTTGGCAAAAACAAAAAAGAAATGCAAAACAACTTCCTAAATTAAGAGTAATTATTAAAACACCATGTTAATAAAATACTCAATGAACCTTAATTAAATAATGCTAAACATTGCACCTTCTACATGTCTAGAAAAAAATTACAGCATTAATACAATAAAATAACTTCAAAATCATTGTGTGACGTACATTCACATCTAGTATGTTTGTGTTATGGCTACTTTGAGAAGTCAAAAACGAACAGTAATATAATTGATTAATTGAACCAATACTAATGCTGAGCTAACGATATGCTATAGTAAATTGACATTTTCGCAAACTGGAACAGTAACAAATATGGCTCAAACACTATGACTAGAGATCATTTATGTCAGATGATCTTCTTCCCAAGATGTCAAACTGCCAGTCAATAAAAAGAGCTGTGTCACAGTTGACCTTTTCCATTTCTTTCTCCACATGGCCTTGGCCAAAGATCATTTGCATCATTTTGTTAGCAATAACTGACTGGAGCAAATGAAAAGGTTAACTGCAACATCATTCATCAGACATAAGACATTCAGCCACAGATGCCCATGCAATCACACACCCGAGGTAACTGGAGATTGGGAACCTTTGTAACCGTATACATACGATTCAGGGACTCTGCTGAAGGCCCTTAGCAAAAGTAAACAGAACGGCAATCAGAACAGATGGAACATGTAAGTTAAAGTCAGAAATATACAGTACATGGCTCCATCTCAAGAGCTGCATCGATCTGGATCACAGACAAGTGCGTGGATTCAGTTGTATAAATTTTAATATTAATCAACATAATCCCTTTCCAGCCCCAAACACATTCATATTGATTTTAGCATTTGTCTCATTCCTCACACCACCGGATTCCATACATCTTAAAGCCTTCATAAGGGGTGGTCTGAAAAAAAATTTATAAATCACTACTGAAACGTGAGTATGTTGTCTCACGTGAGCATATAAATTGCCAGGTTGGTAAAGATACATTAGGTGTTGTTTGCTGTGGCATTCTTTCTACTTTGTCCTTTTTATATTTTCTTAACATTTTCTAGTTTCTTAGTGACATGATCTTCTAAAACCTCTTTGTTTTAAACACATGTAAACAAATTTAAACAAGTGTCACAGAATCCTTTATCAATAAAAAGTTTAAAATATAGAATACCCACTTTCTTGATTATATATTGTATTTCTAATTAGTCCAGCAATGATGATGCAGGTTTAAGCACTGTTGGCTACATTAATTGTTTTAGGGGTTCCCCACTAGTTTCAGAATTTCCATCTAGGGTCGAAGATTTGTTACTTTAGCATTGCAAAACATTATAAATAAAAATGTATGTTCTATCTTATATGTTACTGGATTTTTAATTCTTCTTTACTGCTACCTGACCAAATTTTTTGTTATTCTGTATCCTTTTTAAATTTGGCTTTTATTGCATTTTACCCAGAGTTTATAGGTGTCTTTATTAGTGATTATTTAAATTGATAGCAATTTCACTTGGTTAAGTATGTTTCTCATTTACTGTTTTTAACTTTGAATGTAAGCATTTTGAGGCCTTTTTCAATGATGAGTGCAATATAAATTGAATTTTATTCTTTTTCATTTGATGTTTGTTTATGTTAACCTTGGCCTTGACTTTGGATAAAAACCCCAGACACTTCAGTGCATTTTATAAAGTGGTAGAGCTAACATTATCTAAACGAGAAGCCAGTGTAGTATAAAAAGGTTTATTAGCTCTAGCCCAGTGGATGGTCCCTTGGCTTCAAGGCCTTTGAGAGAGGGCAGTCGACATTTGCTAGTGGAGTGTAAAAAGACTAATTAATAACCTATTTAATTAGCTGCAGTTCAGTAACAAAAGTTACCTCCAAAATAAAGAACATTCTTACTCAACCTTTCATATTTCTGTTATTGTACCGGCTATTTTCATTTCAAGAATTTCCATGTAATTGGTGAGATTAAAAGACAGTAAAGCTGCTTTCAATTTTGGTTTGTTACAAGCAAAATTTCAAAAATAGAAAAAAATTGCGCACACTTTCTACCTGTATGATAAATACATTTTAAAGGGAAAATATTTAATAACTATTTTAACAGGGTTTATGCAAGTTAAGAAATCTTGTCTAGTTTGGTTTTATTTTTCTCAGATGGAAAGCCAGCAAAATAAATATGTAATCATGTGCTTCTCTGAGATGGATGACAGCAGTGCTTTTGTCTGGTTGCATCAGTTGGGACAGGTAGTCCTGTTGGGTACCTGCAGAGTCACCTTGGGGAGCTCTTGGCAGACAACCACACTGTTCCTCGAAGTCTTTATCTGTCCCAAAAGTGCTTCCCAGTTATGTTCTTGGTAATCTTTAAATAATGCTGGGTTCATCTTTAAAAGAATCATCCGTGCCAATGTCAGGAGTCAGGAGGATAAAACAGGCAATAGGTTATCCAATGTGAGGCGGAAGAAAGGAAGAATAAGAGTATTGTGAGGAGAAAGGTCTTGATGAAAAGTATTTGTTGAAAAGAAACATTATTATTGATGATATTGATCTCATGAGGGTGTGTTCTAATCTGGGAGGATTGGTGTGTAAAACCACATCAATTCACTATAACACTATCTTGTGACAACTAAAATCCAATATCTACAGTATAAACTGACTCTTTAACTGACTGGGAAATGTATGTTCAATTCACTGAGTCATGATCAAACATTTAGTTTTGGTTTTTGTAAATTTTCCTTTGTTTTAGAGGACAAGCAATTGTCTGATCACATTTGTTTTTATACTTAATATACATAATACAGTGCATCTGGAAAGTATTCACAGCGCATCACTTTTTCCACATTTTGTTATGTTACAGCCTTATTCCAAAATGGATTAAATTCATTTTTTTCCTCAGAATTCTACACACAACACCCCATAATAAAAAAAAATGTTAACTTGAGATTTTTGCAAATTTATGAAAAATAAAAAAATTGAGAAAGCACATGTACATAAGTATTCACAGCCTTTGCCATGAAGCTCAAAATTGAGCTCAGGTGCATCCTGTTTCCCCTGATCATCCTTGAGATGTTTCTGCAGCTTAATTGGAGTCCACCTGTGGTAAATTCAGTTGATTGGACATGATTTGGAAAGGCACACACCTGTCTACATAAGGTCCCACAGTTGACAGTTCATGTCAGAGCACAAACCAAACATGAAGTCAAAGAAATTGTCTGTAGACCTCCGAGACAGGATTGTCTCGAGGCACAAATCTGGGGAAAGTTACAGAAAAATTTCTTCTGCTTTGAAGGTCTCAATGAGCACAGTGGCCTCCATCATCCGTATGTGGAAGAAGTTCAAAACCACCAGGACTCTTCATAGAGCTGGCCGGCCATCTAAACTGAGAGAGCGGGGGAGAAAGGCCTTAGTCAGGGAGGTGACCAAGAACCCGATGGTCACTCTGTCAGAGCTCCAGAGGTCCTTTGTGGAGAGAGGAGAACCTTCCAGAAGGACAACCATCTCTGCAGCAATCCACCAATCAGGCCTGTATGGTAGTGGCCAGACAGAAGCCACTCCTTAGTAAAAGGCACATGGCAGCCCGCCTGGAGTTTCCCAAAAGGCACCTGAAGGACTCTCAGACCATGAGAAACAAAATTCTCTGGTCTGATGAGACAAAGATTGAACTCTTTGGTGTGAATGTCAGGCGTCACGTTTGGAGGAAACCAGGCACCGCTCATCACCAGGCCAATACCATCCCTACAGTGAACCATGGTGGTGGCAGCATCATGCTGTGGGGATATTTTTCAGCGGCAGGAACTGGGAGACTAGTCAGGATAAAGGGAAAGATGACTGCAGCAATGTACAGGGACATCCTAGATAAAAACCTGTTCCAGAGCGCTCTTGACCTCAGACTGGGGCGACAGTTCATCTTTCAGCAGGACAACGACCCTAAGCACACAGCCAAGATATCAAAGGAGTGGCTTCAGGACAACTCTGTGAATGTCCTTGAGTGGCCCAGCCAGAGCCCAGACTTGAATCCGATTGAACATCTCTGGAGAGATCTTAAAATTGCTGTGCACTGATGCGTCCCATCCAACCTGATGGAGCTTGAGAGGTGCTGCAAAGAGGAATGGGCGAAACTGGCCAAGGATAGGTGTGCCAAGCTTGTGGCATCATATTCAACAAGACTTGAGGCTGTAATTGCTGCCAAAGGTGCATCGACAAAGTATTGAGCAAAGGCTGTGAATACTTATGTACATGTGATTTCTCACATATTCTCATATATTATATATATTTACTTAAACAATGTTAAAAATAATGATATCTAGTAACAACATTTACTTTTCCCTATGGGCACCATTATTTTAAGAACTATTTGGTGAAAGTTGCTAAGCTGTTGCCAGACATGGTGAACCAGAAATGTGTGGCATATGAAATAACCAGATGAAAGGTATAAAGGTCAAGCCTTCACTTCCTATTTGTCCAAGACTAGACGCTCCAAAAAAACATTTATATCCATTCTTTGCTGTTCATGAATTCTTGGTAATGAATGGTTTTGCAAAGCTTTTTCACCAAAATTTGCAGCTTGGCTCTGATTACATGGTTTTTTTTTTATTTTTTGGTTTTTGAATTTACCTTTACTGTTTCCTGACTAGGATTGTTGTGACACATCCTAGGCACTGTTTGCTTAACCTCTCGTGTCTCTGGTTCTGATCCTTTCTTGAAATGTTTGTCTTAGTGACATCACTTGATTCCATTTCTACTCTGTTGCCATCTTATGCAGATATTACAGTCATGATCATCTGCATATATTTCAAATACAAAATATCTGAATGAGTCAAACCTTCAGTTTAATAGTTTATACCAAAATACCATAACCAAGGCAGAGCTATGAAAAGATTCCACCTTGTTCTGCAGAGTCATTGTACTTTTACTGGAATAGTTTTAATGGTTAAAAGAATACATGGTTTTGGAGGATTTGTTTCCATATGAACATCCTGTAGGTCTTCTTTAAACAAGTAACAGATAATGATGTTTAAAACTACATATCTCTATAACACCAATCTTGCAAAGGATTCTTGATGAAAAGAATTATTCAAAATTGTGTTTTTCTATTCTGTTTATCCTATCAGGCTCTCCATTGAACATGGCGATTAACTTTGGATACATCAATACTGTGGAGTCATGGTTGAGACAGCGGTTTCCAATGCTTCTTCACATCTTCAGGAGAGTGTTTTTTAACCCTGGCCTAGAAACTGTTTATATAGGTTTGACATGCTCTCTCTGTGCATCTGTAGGTTTTTGTGTAAAAGTGTCCAGATTTTCCTCCCATATATCTTGTTATGGCTGGGCAGACACATGGAGAGAAAATGCAAAAGGTTGGCTTTGTAATTCAAACCAATGATACTAGAGCCATAAGGCAGTAGCAGCAACCACAGAATTAAGAAAACAAACAAGTGTTAAGCCCCTGATGATTTAAATAATCGCCTAAATTACATTTATTAAAAATGAAAATGTTTCTGTACAAATATGAACATGCATACTGTGGCATGGCACATGCACATACGTGTCAAACACAGACTCTTCAGTATCTCCACAAATTTCACAAGAAACAAACTTTTCTCTTTGCCATTTTTTTAATTCAGGAAGGACAAGTAATTTTCTTCTGCCATTTTCCAAAGGATGACCTTTTAAACCAATCACTGAATTAGTGTACAGTGTTTTGCCCTTAAAGGACAAAATAATTATTCTTGTAATGTGAGCTGTCCTTGTTTTTTCAAACTGTATTTCTTCGTAACATATCACTCTAATCAACAGACAAGATTCTGGACCTGCAATTGTAAGCTGCTCTTACATATCTTTGTATGCATCTATTGTAGTATATCTAACACAGTGAAGTTTCAAGTCGCATTCAGATCTATTTGGGAATCTCGACCAAAAATTAGAACAAGCTGCATGGATCATAATTTGTAACCTTAATGAATTAAACCTTTTTTGTTTTTAATTGTTCCTCTACGACACACTTTTAACTAATTGTTTTACCAGTTGTGGAGATGCTTGGCAAACTAAACATTGGATTATTCAAAAAGGGAATCACATTAGACATAGTATACTACTTACAGTTACAATTTACCACATGTAAAAAGTAAGACTCAATATTACCTGGCTATATGTGATAATTTGTTTACTCTGGAACATACTACACGTTTTCTTAATATATAAATGTACTTAAGAATCTGTTTTCTTCAAAAAAAGATTGTTCAACATTTTTTCTACAACATTTATTTATATAGCACATTTATATGTAGCTCAAAATACAATATAAGAGGTACAAAAAAAGAAAAAAAACAAACAAGATTAGGGAAGAATAAGTAACAAAGAAAAAGTACATAAATAAATAGACTACATGATCTTTTAAAACATTTGACATATCTAAACAAAAGACCTGTGTGTATATGGTGCAGTCGCTCTGCTCATGCTCAGCCACAGCCACTAGATAGTACATGCATGCACTTTTGCATTTTTTCGGCGCATGCATGCTCCTCACTTCTCACTATGAAAGACTTGTGTGGAGCAAATGCTGCTGTGCAACAACATTGTGCTAATAACACAGATGAAGAGACACAATGTCGTAATGAAGCAAATGCCTCGGTTCAAGTGAAACACCTCAGCAACGGAGTGCAAGGCTTGTTTTCACTAAAAAAATGCCTATTTGAAGTTATTTTCTTGAGTCAAAGATTAATAGGACTCATATGCCAGGCATAGGGCTAAGATATGGTGCTGCCAGTGTCTTCTTATGAAAGCCAGTGGAACAGCAAGCACAGGTTAGCCCATGTCCTCTGCACTGGGTAATTCTTAAGAGTTAGTTGACGCCTCTCCAGGTTCATTAATATAGTAAAACTGCTAGGAAGTCTTCGGCTTGTTTTTTGTCCTGAAGACCACATGCAGCTATTAGATATATAATTAGTAAAAGGGCAGCATCCTTAAATCCATCCATCCATCCATTATCCAACCCACTATATCCTAAATACAGGGTCATGGGGGGTCAGCTGGAGCCAGTCCCAGCCAATACAGGGCGCAAGGCAGGAAATAACCCTGGGCAAGGTGCCAGCCTACCGCAGGCATCCTTATATACAGTATCAAAAAAAAATAAGTCTCTAAAGATGAGTCAGATGGTTGGGAGGACAGAAAAAAACACAAAAAAGTTGGGGAAAAATAAAGAAAAACAATCCACAGGGATTCCAAGACTAAAAGACTGTCTAACCGCCATTGGGCACTACACTCATTTGTATAATAACATGCTTAAAGGAATGTTCATATTCATCTGCTGTGATATATATTACATACATATATATATATATATATATATATATATATATATATATATATATATATATATATATATATATATATATATATATATATATATATATATATATATATATATATATAAACCCTCAATCCATCAATTCATCAATCCATTTTTTGGACCTGTCTTATCTTCTATGGGTTCACTGGCTATTCCAGTAGCAACAGGCACAAGACAGGAACACTGGACAGGATGCAAGTCCACCTCAAAGTCATAGTCAGTCACACAGCCACCCAAACTCATGCTGGACAGACTGTCAAGCTTACAGAAACATCTTTCTGCGTTTTGTTCACAATTAGGCCCATTTCCTACTGCAAAATTAAAGAAGTTGCTGACTCAAAATTAAAAAACATCATTCTTTTTTTCTTACCAACAGAAATGTCTGTTAGTAAGAGTAATCTGAGCTTGCTACTTAGCAACTTAAACTCATGACTAGTTGTTAAGCTTCATAAACTAACTATACACATAATGTATAAAGTATAATTTTGAATTTCTCTCACTTCACACATGCTGTATCAGCTTCCACTATTTGGGAGGTGTGAAACCAACATTCATTTTAAAGCATTTAAGTCCTATGTACAAAATAATAAACGACAAACTGGAGTGAAAAGTGTGGGCTACTCACACCAGATAGTATAGTATATTTCTCAGAGTAAGTAAATTGCTGTGAAATTGAGAATTTTTGGTTGCACTATTCTTTTAACCATTTTGTTTCTTACAGTGGCAATATGTATCCCAGCACTAAGTTGTGCCAACACCCACCTTTGAGTTGCCTAAATTCATAAATGATCCCAGCACATTGCTTTTATTTGTGTAAAATAATTCTGAAACTGCAGAACCACATCTTGTGGAAGAAGAATTTTAGGGTAACATAGCTTTCATATTAAAGAAATAGCATAAAGGGTTAATAGAGGTCAGAAACCTTTGTAGGCATATCAGAAAACCACATAATGGTCAAATGGACAATAAAATTTACTGAAAGATGACTAAGAGATGACTAAGAAGTCAGCAGATGTCCTGAAAACAACCAGAATGGGCAGTTGTTACAGTACAGTATATGCACAGAAATTTCAAGGGTGGTGGCGCAACTCAAAGGTATAAGAAGAACCAGAATATAATATAATAGACTTTTATTTTATATAAGTCATTTGGGTGTAAACCAACAAAACAACCAGAGTAAATGTTTGCATTGATTGACATTGTATGTAAATTCAGTAGTTTATAAAATGAACCTCTACTCTTTGTTTATTCTGACTATTCTGTAATGGACTGATTTTGAAGAATGCTCCCTCTAAAGCATTTTGCTGAGGAGTAATTAAAAGATACAATGAACAGATTTTCTTCTGCCTGATTACTGATTTGTTGTTTGTTTCTTTAATAAGATGTTAGATTTCTACCACAATTTCAAATTTGTGTTATTTGTACTTTGAGATTGAAACTTTGATGATGAGTCCTTCATTCTTTCATTCAAGCTAAGGCACATAAATGCCACACTTTCATTCACATAAAACTCCTGCATTTAAGTAAAATACAGTCTGAACTTGACCTAATTCTTCCGTAACACTCTTGTACTGGACATCCACTTTTCCATCTTATCTTTTCAAAATGCTTCCATTAGTTTACCTATGATTTATTCTATTTGGTCTATAATCCTCTGAATTAAAGTAATATAATTATACAATTCATCCACCCATCCATCTGTTACAGTATATAGTTCACTTAAACCAGTTTACAATTACAAAGGATGGAGCCTACTCTAGCAACCATCAGGTGCAAGTTATAGTCTAGAACGGAAAAAGTGGGCTACATATATAGATTGTCAAATGGATACATGCCTGTAGTGGTGACACATATCAGTTTCATTTTCTCCTGATTTAATAGTCTGGACAACCTTGGAACTGACAGTATGTTGAACTCTAAACTATTTTGTTAAAGAGACTGCTGCTACTAAGAGGTGACATCAGGTGACATCTTTCAGGAATTCAAACAGAAAATGTGAGCTGAACCAGGCTTAATTGGCTGATTAGGGGTTTTCCTATCTCTTGAACCTACCATTAATAACATGCAATTAATTGGCTGACAGTGACTGAACCTGGTAGAATCTGCAAACTGTCAGTACTCCTTGACTAGAAACATTAACTGAAGATTACAGGGTCAGAACAAAAAAGAAGCCCCATACAGCAATAAGCCTGGCTTTAGTTTTGGATGCAGCAAAAGATGTCAGATGAAGGTGAAGCTGAAGTATGCATGTTTTATTTTGTTTTACTAGTTTTGTTGTATGTGTGTGTGCTGGAGAGACATATTCATTGGAACAAGACAGTTTGATAGAGGTGATGTATGTTGGTACAGGCTCCTTCAAATTGATATGTGGACTTATAAAACAGTGTCCAATTCCAGGTACTCCTGTGAAACACATATTTCACTGTTTACTGAATAAGTGGTGTACTACTGGTTCTGTGAACAGTGCCAACCAAGGAAACCCTTTCATCCAAAGATACCAACATTGCGGATCATAAATTGACATTATTATTATCACAATAACTGTGGTGGGCTGGCAACCTGCCCGGGGTGTATTGCGCCCTGTGTTGGCTGAGATTGGCTCCAGCAGACTCCCGTGACCCTGTAGTTAGGATATAGTGGGTTGGATAATGGATGGATGGATGGATTATCACAATAAATGGGTGTGTCACAATGTTCATGTCAGCATTTATTCTATGCTTTATGAGCTACTGTTACATAAACCATCAGTATAACGTTTCATTTTTTAAATGCATGAGCTACTTTATATTTATCATAGGTCTTATGACCCTTTATATTGTGCTTAGGGGCGGCACTGTGGTGCAGTGGGTAGCGCTGCTGCCTCGCAGTTAGGAGACCCGGGTTTGCTACGGGTACTCCGGTTTCCTCCCACAGTCCAAAGACATGCAGGTTAGGTGTCCCTAGTGTGTGTGTGCCCTGTGTTGACTGGGTTTGGATCCAGCAGACCTCTGTAACCCTGTAGTTAGGATACAGCAGGTTGGATAATGGATGGATGGATAAGAAAATTAAAATGCAGTTTTTTTTAAGACTATGCTTTAAGACTTGAGGTGTATTCACTCCACTGTAAGTAAACAGCATTTATTATTTCCACAATGATCTTGTGTGTCACCAAGAAAGGATTTTGTAGGACTCATTTTCAAAGAAACGTGTATTACATTTAATCTAAAATCATGGAAAATGTAACAATCTCTTAGTGGATACATGAAAATGTGTATATGTATGTATATAAGTTATGTGAATTGCTGTATAAGAGTAAGACATTAAAGTAAAGTTACAGGTCTCTTGGACTAATATACAGTTAGATAAAGTGTTAAAACTCATCAAGGTAGTAGGATGGTGAGCAGTGCATTGCCTTTTATTAAGGATACTGAACATAAGGGCAGATAGAAGCAGTCAGAAGGAACCCCCAAATCTGAAGATTCTCAGCAGTGGTTAAAAGTAACTAATTTATTATTTTTGTCAATTATTTTCTTTAGTTTTGAGCCTAGTGAATTAACAATTAATTAAAAAGCTACTTTTCTTTTATTTAGACTGCATTCTGAAACCATGGAACTAAATGAACAATGCAGTGTCGTCAGCATACCAATAAAACTGTATGTGTGGATTTTAATATTAAACAAGTTGCACATCCCATTTTATTCTTCATTTTACTATATCATGCTTTATTTTATTGGGTCAAATTTAAACCTTTTTAATGCAAAATTCTGCTTGAACAGCATTTTTAAATACTCAGACATTTTTGGCTTAGGAGAAGGGGCAATTGCTATCACAGGGACCTTCTCTTAAACATTCATGTTCTATTAGATAAAATTAAAATTGCAAGACGATTGCAGGAAATTGCTGAAACATGTAAAAGGGCACAATTACAGTACCAACCCACTGAGCCATATCCTGTCAAATATTTCTAAGGTGTAACCTTTATTCTAATCAGTGCATTTCTTTTTCTACATTTTTTCAAGCCCTTTTCTTGAAATAAAATGCTGTTTTCTTTGTTGGCAAATTGTTCCGAAATCTATCTGTTTATCTCTCTCTCTCTCACTCCCTGCCTCTGCAGGACGCCTTCAGAGTAGCCCACAGTCACTAATCCAAATCAAGTGTAAGCTAATAATAATAATGAGGAATAAATAATAAGGCTCAGAGTAAAACAAATTCCCATTTATTTCTGTTTTGTAAACTGTGCTGTTAGCCTAGAAAACCAAGACCAAAGGGGAAAGCAGCACAGTTCTAATTCCGTAGATCTAAAAAGGAAAAATGCATAATGTCAGCTGTGACATATTAGTTGATATTTAACTGGGATCGATTTTTTGCTTCAGCTGACCAGTCACAGATTATGGCTAGACAGGTCATCTGTCTTTGAACCACTGACGATGTTTTGTATTTCAATAATTATACTTTGCCTAAAGAAATTTAATAAAATGCCAAATTTCCCATAAACGTGTTCATAATCCATTCAGCTGCACTGCTTTTTCCATTTCAGGGTCAAAGAGCAGAAGACTACTTTTTTGAAAGCTTTTAAAAGCTGGCCAATTCTAGGTGAGGTGCCAGCCCATTATACAGTATAATTTTCTCTTCAAAGTGTAGTATAGTCACAAAAAATTAAAAGGAATATGCTAATGAGTGCCACTTTTGAGTCTGATTTACCTTTAAAATCATAAAGTCATTAAATGCAGTTTATGTATGTTGCAAAAATGTTTTCAAGCAAGTCACTATGTTGTTGTACAAGTTTGTACAAGAAAAGGTTATTAGCAACAACTGGAGCTCAACTGCAATGCTGCAGATATGGCAATTTCACCTATTATTATATGCTGCTAGAACCTTGACATCAGGGTAGGTATTTATATTCAGCTAGATATGTTTTCATGATGGTTTCCTCTTAAATCATCCTCTCTCGAGGATGTACAGGAAAAAAAGGACTCTATCTGAATCTGCAATAAGCATTATTTTTTTTAACATATCTTCCTGTCCAAAAGAAGTCATTAAAACACTGAATATACAATGCCTATGAGTAAAACACCCTTACAGTGAATTAGGAACAGTATAGGTAAAAAAAGGCATGTAATGCCAATTACTTTGTCTGAAAACAACATCTGTAACAATACATTCTTCAATTCACTAAATCTGTCTAACCAAGGGTCACAGAGGGCTGAGGCAAGGGTACAAGGCAAGAAATAGCCCTGGAGTGAAAAGCCAGGCCCACAAATGTACATGGGGGCCAATTTGGAATCACCACTTAACCTGCACATGAATGCAGGACGGAAAGCAGAGTAAAAATAGAAACAGACGTGGGAAGAATGTTTAAAACCCTGTGTGGACACCACTTGGGTGTAGGATTTAAACCTAGGACACTGCATCCATGGGGTAACAGCAGTAACCACTGCACTGCTGTACTGCCCACCAAATCTTATTTTGATGTAAAATCTAGTAAATCTAGATATAAAAGAAAACTTTACAATGTCACTTAAAGCAAAGAGGTACACAATTATGTTGCAATCAATAAAATCAAAGAAATGCACAATTATATTGCAATCAACAGAACAGGATATGTGCTGTTTTCTAGGTTTTTCTTTGACAAGCGTATTTGCGCAAACAGTCTTCGGTCACTGACATAATATTTCCATTATTTGCAGAGGATGTTTAATGAAGGTGGTGCTTCAGAGAGTGGAAGAGGTGGTAGTCAGAAGAAGCCAGATCTGGCAAATTGAGTAGCCATGGAAACTTTTCAAAAGGGAAAGGAACCTGCGCAATGTGAGTGAGGACATTGTCCTGAAATGGAAAGAGGACAGTCAACAGTGTTCCTTTTTGACTTTTCCAGATTGACTGCCACAAATTCCAAAATGACTCAGGGCAATATCTCTGAACAATACCCTCTAATTATTTTGGAGAGGTCATGCTGGCACTTGAAATTCTTTGGTGTTGGAAAAGTCACCATGCTTCCATTATATTGACTTTTGTCTAACCTACATATTTGATCTAATTTTCAATCCCAATTACGAAACCGTTTTTTTAATTTTCCTTCTGCAATGTGATCTTCTGATTGTGGTATATGACAGAGACTGGAGACAATGCCAATGAATCTCTAAAGGCACATGATTCTCAAATGGCAGACATTCAATGACACCACAATATATAATTCTGCACATTTCAGTGTCTACATTCACCAGGTTCTGATACAAGAAACACAAATGCTAGAAGTTTGTACTTCACATAATGCACTACACCAGGAGCTAATCTTTGGTCACCTAAAAATTCTACCCTCACTATAGAATATATTTTCCAGGTTTAGGTACAAAATTGTGTTTATTATTTCTTGTACACACCAAATATTATTTTTGTATACTTACTAGAAGAAGCCTCTGCGCACATTATGATACATTATAATTGTTACATATTTTCTTCTTCTTCTCCTTCTTCATTATTATTATTATTATTACATTCAGAATACAGACAAAAATAACTGAATTGTCTAGAGTTACACAGTAAATCAAAAAAATGGAACTGAACCAGCATCCTTGCAGTTCAAGATCTTATGCCCTAGTCACTATGAAAAACTGTCTTACAAATGGCCTCCTCACACTTAAAATTTCTATGCTTGTAGGTCACTCTTAGAAAAATGTAAAAAGTTACTTTCTATAGTTGTTAATTATTTTACCTACAATGTCTGTTGGTGGCACAATTAATACATGTGTTCCAAGAAAAGTGCACTGTACAAATATACACAAAATATGCTTACACTTAGAATGCTTGTTGCTGATTAGAAATGAAACTTATCAAGATAATCTGCTATAGTCAGTGTTTCATCCCTGGCCCGTTTCCTTTTATTTCATATGCTGTAATTGCTTGGGGAATTCTTTTTGTTTTACATTGCTGAAAAGAGTTTGTTTTTTCTTTTTGTTTTACATAATTCGTTACTTCATATTATTCTGTATATTTATTATTTTGTTTTTATGTTCATTTTGTTAGTTATTGTCCTTGTCATTTGTATGTTACGCCTATGTGGACAGAACCACCAGCAGATGCAGCTTTGGGAGCAACCCCTAGTCTTGTATAAGTCAGGAGATAATTCAATGCCTTTGCAGAAGCATTTATTACAATCAGGAGTTCCAAAAGTAATGAAATGGTATGAGGCTTCCAAAATAAGCGACGAAAGCAGGCCAGGAACCTCACTGGCCAGTCCAGATACGGCTCATCTGGAGTTAGCCAGCCATCCAACTGCTACCTTCAGGCTCAAAATGAGGAAATGGTTTTAAAAGTTCAAAAATACACTCAAAGTCTGTCCAAAAATAAATTTAAATGTCTTATAAGTGAGGATTTATTAAAAAAAGAAAGAAAAAAAACAGGAAAAATTGGATAATAAGGTAAAAAGGATTTTCCTAAAAGACAATTAAGAATGAACATGTCCCGATACACAATCTAAATAGGAGAATTCAAGATCACAAAAAACAGCCCACAAAAAAATAGAAAATATCAAAAGAAAACAATTCTCATTGAAAACTTCAAAAACAAACTCATCTCACCACTGCTGGACTGCATTTCCTGACTGAGTTACAAAGCCAAGAGGAGCACCTAACAGCAGGGGTGTCAGGGCAGACCTACGTATTTGGGTTCCACTCACAAAATATACAGAATGGCAACACATTTAAATATATAATACATCATTAACAATTTATAAACAAATCTAACAGAAATAACATTAGAACATGAAAAATAATAACTCAAACATATTAAAAACAATAATAACACAAAAAATAAATACGAGCGAGGGAATAAACCACAGCTGTATGCTCGTGTTTGTTCATCTCTCCCTGATTTTTTGGATTTCAATCCCTTTTTTTATTATTGCAAATAATTTTTTTGATTTTCTGTTTCATGAACACTCCTTTCAACTTGGGATTTGGGAATCTTTGGAGTGCAGATTTAGTTTTGTTGATAAAAGCCATAAATGTCTGATGGGCCAGGGGTTTTAACAGATCCCTTTTAACTTTTGTGAGAATTATAAGGCCATGGTTTCTCTTGGCCTGTGTAGGCCTGCTTCTTGAGTTTAGTGCAAGGCTTACTTGCTTACTTACTCTCCAGAGTCTGGAGGTGAAATTACTTTTCATCATAACATGTCTAAACAGCAAAATAAACACATAAATGTTTCCAACTACTAGCAGTAAAATTGCAAAAAAAATGTTTAACCCAAGGATTTGTTGTAAAGTGTGATGCTCACTGACACACTCCCACAAGGCCCTTTGCGCTTTGACCAGGATGTCATGAAGAAGGTGTGAGACATTGTTCATGGTTGCCAACATTCTCTTTCTCCTCTTTATAACCATCTCCAGAGAGTCCTGGTTAGTTAAAAGAACATGTTAGCTTGATAAAATACTGCTATAATTTTAGCAAATTAAATTTCTTGAAATAACATTAATACTGACACTATTTGTTTATGAGGGAAACCAAAAGTGAGATTTTTTTTTACAATTTATATCAAATGTAATACACTTTGAGCTTCTTACAGAATAGAGTATGCAAAGTCAATTCAAATAATGTGATACAAATCATTAAGTACAGCAAGAAACTAGTATAAAACAGTCTATACATGTTTAGTAGCATTTGAAAAGATTGTAAGATAATGGATCATAACATTCTCAAATCCAGTTCAGGGCCACAGGATGCCAGAACCTACCCAGCAGCACTAAACAGAAGGAAGAAAAAAGGGCACCAGTCTAACCTATGGCTCATTTACACAGTTTGCATTTGCCAAACTACCTACCGCATTAAGTATGTGTCCAATGAAATCATTTGGAATGGCACCATAATCTGGCAAGCACTTTAATAAAAAAGAGTTTTATGTTTATTTTTAATACATTTATCTTAACTACAGCAAGTAACTTGAGTATCTTGGCATCAGCTCACCTTTCCTTGTTATATTTTAATCAAACCTAGAACTGGAATAATAAGACATATTTGTATTATGCCTGCATTGCCATAGCCAATGAATAAAACAAAAAAAAAACATGGACTTTATTAAAGCAACTGAGATCTTTACATTCCTTTCATCATCATAGAAAACATTTCCAAAATCAAAGGGAATGACAAAATGACATGTAAAAGTGTTTAATTAAAAGTGTAATTTGAGCTTATCTTCTACACTGAAAGTTTTTCAAATCAATTGCAAAAGCATTTCTTTGGCATTTCATTAAAATATAAAGAAAAAAAGCTTAAGTATAACATATAATGGTGAGCAAGGGTCTAATGATGAATCAACTCATTGATATAAAACTTTCTTTTTAGTCTTAAATAATAAATTGGGTAGAACGGAGGAAAAAAGCAATTAGAGTGCAAATAATCAGATTGAATTAGTAATCATTCGTTTTTTAGTTATAAGTCATGCACTGATACCGGTGAACAAATGAGGTGATCTACCCTATATTAATTAGTGCCACTAAGTGACACTCCTCAGGCGATCAGCATCGATAATTCACGCAACCCATTCCTCACTCTGCCTTAATGATCACCTCCCAAAGCATATATCGGCTAGATATGAAGATCATTAGATCTCACAGCTGCAGAACTAATAAGTCACAGTGTGTTCCAATAAACATTATTGATTCCAGATATCAGTGGCCAGCAAAACAGACCTCTAAGTTTATTAATGGTTATCAGTGAAAGGTAAGAAAATGCTGTATTTTACGTCTATACATACTTTGAATAATCCATCCTTTCATCCATTTTCTGAACACACTTCTTTCAGTTCAGGGACAACTGGTGCTGGAGACTACCTTAGTACCATCACCTTTGAGTGACTTTAATTTATTTTTTTTATGCATATATGTGAAGTGGTATGATTTTATAAAATGACAGAGAGACAGACAACAATAATTTACATGGACATTGCGGAGTTACATAGTAACTAGTATGTAAAACTAAGCTTTAAGAAAGTACTTAATAAAACTTATAAACATTGTTGAATAATTCCAAAACTTTACATTGTCTTTTATAGTAATGAACAAAATGATTCACATGGAATTGAATTTGCTAAATTTCCTCAACAGTGTTTAATGACTATCAAAATTCATTACATTAGCACATATACTGTATGTATCTTCATCATATCTGCAACCATTTTCTCCATGTGCAAAAGCATGGGACAAGTTATATTGGTGCAAAGTCTGGATGTGGGTGGGCTTCCAGAGATCATTTACCTGCAAACACATTAGAGACACTTTTTTTGTTGCTAAAGCCTATTTGCCTGGGAATGTTGCTGCCAGAGAGTCTGTGGAAGGATCCTGGTTTGAATCAGCTTATGGAGATGCAGGAATTGACTACATATGATGTTATTCTGACCTCAAATAAGTGCTGTAATGTGAACATGAGTTACATGTCAAATACTGTTAATTTTTCTGATTGCCTTTAGTCTGGACCACATCTATACTAAAGAATATAGTGAATGCTTGTAAATGTATTAACTTCAACGTGATTATTCGTTCCGTGTTTATTGCTTGGTTGTTCTCAGTAGCAGTATGTGGCCCTTGTACAGATTTTCTTTGAAATTAGTATTCATTTCAAGTTAATCCCAGATGTTATTTGAGCATTGTGTTTAACGAGATGGATTACTTCAGAGCTTGATATAAGACATTTCCAATATTGTGGGTTTGACTGTTTCTCTATAAAATACAAAAAAGATGCTTAGTTTCACAATTTAATTGTGCTAAAGTTGCTTTATCTGAAATTACACATAGCAAGAGCCATCTCTGTTTGCAGATTTGCACTGTGGTGACTGCTGTAATTACAATGGCTCTCAGAAGAAGTTTCTTTATGACTTTAGCTAAAGAAGGACTACTGTCCACGTCCGAGCATATACTGCTTCTGAAACTTGCAAGTGAAGTGCTTTCTGGTGGTGTCAGCTGATCTTCATTTCATCTCACTCCCTTCTTAAAGGAATTGTTGAAAGACAGACTGAGGTTATACATGTTTTACTAAGGGTAGATCACAGGTCCTGACTTAAAAGCCCAGACCAGACTAAAAAGTCTAAGTTTGCCTAAAGAGACCCCCTCCGTTGAAAGCAGGCTCCACGCCTTATAGATAAGATGATCAATCACAGACAAAGTAACACTGAACACTGAAGTTTTGAATAAATGACTATAAATCAAGGATGAGTAACACTAATGGACAGACCTATGCACCAGGGTTCAGCCATAAGAATAGGCTTATGTGCACCCAAAAAAAAATGACGAAACCTCTATTCTTTCTTTTAAAAACCCGTATAAGACCCTAATTCATTGCTTTCTCTAGCAAGCTCACTGCTCAACCTGGCTATCACATCTGCTGTATAGCAGAGACCCAAGTGGTTACAGGGTGGCCATAATGAAGTTGAAGCAATCCCTTCCACTGTAAAGGAAACCGAGGCTGAACTGAAAAAAATGGAATACCAACCATAACAGGACTAGGGATGCCATTTGTCCAAACCTGACTAAGATAGCAAGTTTCAGAGTAGACAAAGACTGTATATGAGAGGCCATGTTTTCTCCTCGCTAATGGCAGTGGTTGACTGAGCACCAGTCCTGCAGCTTTGCTAGAAACCGAGGACACTGTGCATAAAAAACTTAAAGAGAAACCTTAATACCTTCCGTAACGAGAAGGTGTAACCAAAGGCAAAGAAGGAGGTAAACTCCTGAACAAACAAACAAAGAAAGCACACTGAAGTTTCTTTCATGTATCTGGAAAACGCACACCAGGAAAAAGAACAAAGCATCACATCCACCAAAACTATAAGCATACTTACGTTGATTCCAAGAACTATTAATTGTAATTAAATAACTAGAACAAAGCTGGCTAATTTATTATGGTATTGGTATCACTGTAAGTAAAAGGTAATAACCTTGTGAATAAAAAAAGTTATATCTGTTATGAGTTTATTATCCTAAGTCCAGTAAGAAAGTGCAGAGCAGCATCTCACATGCATGCACTCACACTCACACCCAGAAAAGTGTGTGTGTGGGTATGAGCCAACGCCAAGACTAGCTGTGAGGAAATAAATGCAAATCACATCAAGAAGCTTAATAATTAGCTAAAAAACAAAATCTTTCCTGAACACACAAACTGAAAGATCAGAATTCCAAAGGTATGAGCCTTTTCTGATGGCACAGAAAAAGTTCAGCTGTTTTGTGTTGTATGATATTGTATTTTTTTATATATCTATCTACATACATTTCCATATATATTTGTAGATTGAGAGTTATTAATCCATTATGCTCCACAAAACATTTTGTTAATTTTCTTAGGAAAGTAAAATACAGGTTTTCAGGAATTTTTTAAATGGCAGAATATAGGAGGAATCAAGTCCTCTAATTAAAAGAGTCCATTAACTGCAAGAACGGGCTTACATCCATTTTTTTTTTACGTTTCTCCAAGTCACTGAAAGAAGGTTTTAACCACTCCATCTCCATGCTGCCTACCTCTGTGTTAGAATGTGCTCAAAATTATTGTGTTGAACCTCAAGTTAAGATTTGTAAAAGGCCACTGCTATTAAGGAAGGTTTTCAAAATCAAAATTGCTGTGCTACATTGGTTGAGACAGAATGAAAGTGCAATAAAAACACATTCAAACAAAATCATCCCACATTATCATGAAGGCAGGTCTAAGCCATTGCGTCATCAGGCTACTGTCTGTTTCAGAGATCTTCAGTTCCAAAAATGCCTGCATTGGTTGTTTATCCAGCTCTACAATAACTGAGATTCAGTTTGTGCATGGCAGCTCTCCAACTGGTAATAAGGGTTTATATTGAGGCAGAGAAAGAGATCGATAGCAATGAATTTTGATACGTGCTCTGGGCAGAGGTAATTATCCAGCACGTCACTAACCCATTTCACCTGTCCTATAGATCACATGTTTCCATTAACAATCATTCCTCTGTGCTTTTCTCCTGTCATAGGTGTCAGGAAACTTTAATTACAGGCCAGAACGACCACATTCATTTTTAAAAGGGGGACATATTCAGTTCTGTTCTTTGCTGAGTCAAATCATAACCATTCTGAAGGATTTAAATATTGTTGCTCCATATTATTAAACACATCAGATTGAAAACTCAGGCATTAGTTGATTGATTCTGAAAAAGCTGCAATAAGTATGTCAATATAAAGGGACTGTTAGATACTGCAGCCAAAAGGATGAGAGCTTTAATAGACTCCTCAAGTGCTGAAAAAGCAAGGAAAACCGCTTTATAGTCATCTCCAAAAGATGTCTGTAGTGCAATTATTACCAAAGTGTTGAGCTTTTACAGCAATAATATTTATAGTGGCTTCTTTGTAATCCAGTTTTAATGAATGGGTAATCTTTCAAACGTAGACCATACTGTATATAAGACGAAGCAAAAAAGACATTGTTCCATCTTGTAGGTATACAGATTGGCAGGATCTATGAGAGATAATAAAAACTCAGTTTGTTTGATCACTTGCTCATTATAGCAATATTAGAGTCAAAAAGCTTAAGAAAACTTTATTTTTGTTGTCAATCTCTGCCACAGGCTTTGCTGATCTACATTCATCTTTTGGGTTTAAAATAAAATACATTGCTATACTGAGGTTGATACAGGGTTTCAATGTATTTATGTGCCTGTAGGCATATATTTGAGTAAATGAGACATATACTTGGTAAATGTAACACAACAGTAATAGAGAACTCTGAAGTGCATCATTTTTCAATTTTTTTCCATACTTGGCCCAGCAATATTTTAACTTTAGAAAAAATACTTTCAGATGACTGGCAAGCCTCATATATACTGCTTTTGCAATTCTTAGTTTAAATCATCTTTGATAAGATCAAAAAATTACTTTCTAAGCAAAGACATCATTTATTTTCTTTACCTCATATTGCATTATTTGGCTGGTAATATTCTAATGATTCAGGTATTCAATATGGCCACAACACTGTGGCAACACTGAGAGCCTGGCCATGGAGCCTGCCATGTGGTAACACAAATTACCACATTATGTACCAATTTTATAATTGATGGGAACAGTTTTATGCTATGATCTTCATTTTTCATGATCGTTTTTAAAATTGCAGAAACTGTTATTCAATGTTTTTTTCCAACATTTATGTACCAACTTGTTCACTTGCACCATTGTGTCCTAAATTATACTTTTTTTTTTTTTTTACAATTTTTGAATTGTTTTTGTTTTAAAAACTCCTGTATGTTTACGTAGGTTAAATGGGTTTTTAGATTTTCACTTGCATCTGAGCTACTTCATTTCAGGCTGGCAAATGTGAGCTGTGCAGAGCCTTGAGGGGTTTTCCATAATGAATATTTAGCACCTATTTTTTCTCCAAGTCACTGACAAAGGGCCTCATGCATAACGCCGTGTGCAGAATTCACACCAAAACATAGTGGATGGACAAAAGCGGAAATGTTCGTGTGCACAAAAAAATCCAGATGAATAAATCAGTGCGTTCGCCAGCTTACCTGTTCTTCCACTCCATAAATCCCGGTCAGCGTGAAAAGCAATGCACATGCACACGCCTGCTGCCACTCCCCAAGCTCCTCCCAGAATTATGCCTCTTTGAATATGCAAATCAATATAAATAGCCCTTAAGCTCAGCATTCTGTGAGAAGGCAATGGCAAAAGCACTGGGGGAAATAGAAGAATTTCAGCGAATACCAAGTGGAGGCAAGGAAAAACATACTATTTGTTGGTTTAAACAGTGGTATAAACAACAAAAGGAAGTTGATCGAGTGACATGGTGTGTCGGAGAAACTCGCAAGCTCAAGTTCAAAGCCGCACAGTGCCCAAAGTTAAAAATAAGTTGTCAGATATCAAAGTCGCCATGAAAAGGTGAGTCGTAGCCCACCGTCTGAGTGTCATATGAAAGCTTGTTAGGGTACAGAGAAAAGGAAAAAAAATAGGGAGATGGTGGGAAAAAAGTTCGAAATGTCAACTTTAATCTCGAAATTTTCACTTTAATCACGTAGTTTATTTTGTCATTAAAATAGAACATCATCAACTTCATCTTAAAATCCTTTAAATTACTACTTTTTCAAATCCCATTGTAACTAAAGTAGCACGTTAAATGCTTTGTTTTGTATGTGTTCTTCTATGTGCTCTATGTGTATAAATCACTACGTGCTTCTTAAACATTCTTTCTCTTCCTCCAACAGGACACAGAATACATTACATTCATGATATTATAGTTCTGTGAATAATTTAAATACTGAGATGTATACTTCATATGATTTTCATGATGTTAGGAATTAAAGCATGTATTAAACATGGGAACACAGTGGCACAGTGATAGTGATGAACTGGCGCCTCGTCCAAGATTGTTCTTGCCTCACGCAAGATGCTTGCTGCGCCGTGCACAACCTTCGATACAATAATTTATTGCAGCAGTACTGTCTCTTTCAAACGTACTAACCCCCAATTCCTTTCCTTCCTTTTCTTTCTCCAAATACCCAATCTCCACACAATCAGCTCTGTAATAGAAGTTAAGCAATCTGTAGGCTTAGAACTCAGATTCTTTAAAACTTTTAAGGAACATTGAAATATCTTCACAGTATATGTTTAATTATTCTATCCATCTATTCCTCCAGGGTCACGCCAGCCCCACCAAGAATACAGCATGAGGCAGCATGTAGCGCTGCGACACTGTGTCTTCACATGTTTCATTATTAACAATATAGATTATTTAAATGAAGTTAAAGTTTTATCTGTATAATATAATAAACATATTTTGCTGCATTTCATCTTAAAAATGATGTCATCATCATATGTAAATACGTGCTTTATAAAGTGCTCAGTTTGGGCAATATTATAACTGTATCACAAGTTTACAGTGAGGTAATTGTACTTATAGGTACAAACAGTTCTACAAGGAGCACTTGATGGACTGATTGATTGCGCTTATAGTTCTTGTGATGAAACTGTCTGAGCTGCGAGGTCAGTACAGGAAAGGCTCTGAAGAGTTTGCCATATGAAAGCAGTTCAAATAGGCACCGTGGCTGTGGCAGTGTGTGCTAGATGCTGTATACCGATAATTCTCTTTCTGATCAGCTGCTGTAAAGCTGTGATTCCACACTCAGATCTAGTGATATAAATACTCTGAGTGGTGCAGTGAGAGTTATACGGAAAAAGATGATCCACTGTGGCAACCCCTAAAGGGAGCAGCTGAAAGAAGAAGAAGGTGCAGTGAGAGTAAAAATGCTGAAGCAGGTATGGTATTTGGAATAGTATGGCTATTTCGTGGATCATTATATTGTTACAGGTTATTTAATAATAAATAATATTTGGTTAATTTCAGTGTATTTGATAAAGCCGTGTCAGGGATGTGGATCTAAAGAAAGGGTAACCACACTGAAATAAAAGCACTGCTTTGACGCTGTGTGCCGCCTGTTTGCAAAACCAAGTTTAGAACTTGTGTATGCCAGGGTTTGAACTACCATGAAAATGTGCTTGGCTTTATGCCAAGTTTAGGTTTTATACATTGCAATCTGAGCATGGAAATGGGAGTACCTATTTTCATCATGCCTTCGGGTTTTTATAATCAGTATAATTTTTTATGAGATTTCCTAAAGAATTTTGAGCAAAATAGGCATCTATTTTGTGTTTTTTTCCTTTTTAGTGATATTTCAACATGATTTTAAACAGAGGACCCCAAAATAAAGTCACTGTTTCAAGTAAAATGCCTTCAGATATAGTGCTAATGATTATAATTGTCCTTTATTTGTGCATCACTGAATGGATAGGCTGTATGCCATAACTTCCTCACTCTGCTCCTTGGAATGTTTTGCAGCATTGTTGCTGGGCAAAAGATAAAATATGTGCTTTATTCTGCGCAACAAAAAGTATTTCTTTTTAAGTGTAACATTAACTGCATAATTGTATATTTTTGTTCATTTTATACTAGTAATTTAAAATTGCAATGTCTCAGTGGCAAGCTTTTGCACTGCCAAGCAATGCTAGCAAAATCACAGCAAGCATCCTTTATATGCTAGCCAAGCAATGCTGGTGTTAAGAGCAATTTATAGAACAATTTTGACAGGTTTGATTATATCTAAAATAATAAATAAATGAGCACTACATCATAGTAGCTGCTGGTGCTACATCTTTTTAAGAATGTGGCTTATCCTTAAAAACACAGTACAAAAGTACTGACAGTTTATATTATGTGAAAAACTATTTCCTGTAAATGTTAGCCATATTGCTACTCTGGTCTAATAAACTACAAAGTGTCTTATTTGGCTTTTTGATTAATTATTTTTGAGTATGTCTGATGCTTTACTGACCAGATAGAGGGCATAATTTCAGTATCTGCTAAGTAACTCGTAAAGTAAAATAATGTATTGTTAATGTGGATGCAGACACAATGGTTGGAAATGGTAGACATTTTGTTTCCCACTGCATTTATGTTAAAAATAAGATGGAAGTGTTATTAGGTGATGGGTATAATATTGCTAAACATATAGTGCTTGTATAACCTAAATCATAATCACCCTTAATGCTATAGAAATACATTCTGGATTTGTTACTGTGAGCATTAACCTCTAAAGAGATCTGCACATAGTCTATACTAATAAAAGGCAAAGCCCTCACTCACTCACTGACTCACTCACTGACTCATCACTAATTCTCCAACTTCCCGTGTGGGTGGAAGGCTGAAATCTGGCAGGTTCATTCCTTACAGCTTCCTTACAAAAGTTGGGCAGGTTTTATATCGAAATTCTACCCGTAATGGTCATAACTGGAAGCAGTTTTTCTCCATTTACTGTAATGGAGATGAGCTTCAACGCCGTTGGGGCGGAGTTTCGTGTGACATCATCACGCCTCCCACGTAATCACGCAGTACATAGAAAACCAGGAAGACCTCAAAAAAGCGCTCAAGAAAACATGCATTATATAATTGAGAAGGCAGCGAAACAATAAGAAGCGGCGAGTGACATATACAACCATATTGATGAGTTCTGCTACTTGAAACAAAGCACGATGTAAACCTACACTTTAAATTAAGTTCATAGACAGGCTGCGCTGGCGTTTGTAATTTAGTGCCTGCCCATATAAGGCCGTCCGTCAGCGGCAATCCAATAGCAAACTGCCATGGGTAAATATTCACGGGTGAAGGACTGTGCTTATGGAGAGGAAGATGAGATGGTCAGGGTGGTGTTTGACATAAACTCAGCGAAACTGCGAGAGAAAGTTTTAAGTGCCAGGACTAAGGTAACATTAAATACAGCCATGGACATAGCACGAGATGGCACCAGCACAGCTGGGAACCTTCGATGCAAGTACACCGAGTGGCTCACGTGATCTGGCGCAGTGCACAGATAAAAGCAACAGTTCCAAAGAGCTGAACAAAACCGAATTACACAATTGAAAAGGCAGCAAAAACTATGAAGCGTCTGATAAGCATATTCATAAATGCAGCTACTGTGGAAACAAAGCACACGGTGGAAAAAGTCAATGTCCCGCTAAAGGAAGACAGTGTAAAAACCCGTGCATGCAGTGTGTCAGGTCTCAGATAAAGAAGAAGACGAGCTGTTTATTGATGCAGTAAGAAACGAATCGATGAATGAAACCTGTCATCATTACAACGATTGACAAACACGGAATATAACTTGAACACAACACATCCTACAAATACGAACCTGATTGAAAGAAATAATGATAATCAAATCCTTGATGACAGCAACACTCAGTAACACTCACAAAACAAATACTGTATATTGACAGTCATGTTACGTTATTTTTAAAATGTTCCCTTTTCTTTTCTACCTTTTTAACACACTACTTCTCCGCTGCGATACGCTGGTATATATATATGTATCTCTCTACATACTCGAATAATGGATACTTTATTCGCCATCAATGATTGTTTTGGTAAAGCCATACTCAGTGTATTCATTAGATGAACGGTAAAAAGTAAGAGCGAGGGAGGATGACTCATTGAGGCATGCAGGCTGTAGTGCGTCAACTCTATCTGAATTGCGCGATCACATTTGAAAAAATATATCTTTTCAAGTTCTATTTAGTCTATATGTGTCAAACTCAAGGGCATGGGCCACATCCGCCCGGCGTGTAATTATATCCGCCCGAGATCATTTTATATACTGTATTATTGTTATTAAAGCCGGGTATATGAAGCGCTGGTAACACAATAAACTACATATCCCATAATGCAGCGCTTCAGCTGCCTTGCCAACACTAACGCGTTAATCAAGTCTACCATATGATGCTGCAAGTTATTGCGAAGCTAGAGTTATTGCGCACTGAGTTTGCACGGCGCTTTGGTGACTTTGAAGAACAAAAAGTCTGTCTACATGCGGCTCGAACCTTGTGCATGTTTGGTAGCACATATCTGTGTGAGAAGCTCTTCTCAGTGATAAAGACTAACAAAACAGCACACAGGAGTCGCCTCACTGATGAGCACCTGCAATCCATCCTGAGAATCTCCACAACACAGAACCTCACACCAAACAGAAACGAACTTGTGGCCAAAAAGATGCCAGGCGTCCAGCTCTAAAATGACATATGAGCAAAGACAACTGAATGATTTGATTTGTTATTGCACGTAAGAGCGGAGTCAACGTTTTAACAAACAGCGTATTGCACTGATACGAAATAGCTGTGTGTGTATATATGTAGATATGTATGTATATGTATATATATGTTTATATATATGTGTGTATGTATGTATATATATATATGTATATGTGTGTATATACAGTATGTGTGTGTATATATATATATATATATATATATATATATATATATATATATATATATATATATATATATATATATATATATATATATATATATATATATGACAACAACACTCATCACTCACAACAGTGACAAAACAATTCAGGTTACGTTATTTTCAAAATGTTTCCTTTTCTTTTCATTGCTTCTTTAACACACTACTTCTCGCTAAGCTGGTATTTTGATATATATATATATATATATGAGAACAACACTCATATCAATGACAAAACAATTACATTAACAACCATGTTACATTATTTTTAAAATTTTTCCTTTTCTTTTTCGTACCTTCTTTAACACACTACTTCTCCGCTGCGAAGCTGGTATTCTGCTTGTATACAATATACTGTACCAGACAGTCATAAGGCTTTGCTTTTATTCTACAGTTTCTGAAATTCACTATTAACGTTAAAGTTTTATTTATTTTTTATTTTTTAGTTGAGTAATAATTTCTCCTTATGGATTAAATACACTATCAAGTCAAAAATAAGCTCTTCTTTTACAATGAATGAATTTCAGTCAAAACCGGTTAAATGTTAACATTTGATGGAATCAGGAAAATTGTGATAATGCAAACACTTCTCGATTTTTCCAAAATTGAAGGGTTACATCCTAGTAATAATCAATTCTTGTAAGCTGTTTTGCTTTTTTTTGGCAAATGGATAACACTATTATCTTAAAAAAGAAAAGAGAGGTTTATAGTATTATACTAAAGACGTACTTATGAACTGAAGGGAAAATTTTTAAACTCACAGCTAAATAATTGTGCAGATGAAAGTTAGGCATGTGAAATAATAAACAACAATGTTGAATTGATATAGATACCAGTGGTTATGAATGCCTTTTTATTGTCACTGTACACGTGTACAATGAAATTAAAAGCAGCTCCTCTAGTGCAGACATATATATAGAACACAACAAATAAATAAACAAATGGTGCAAAAAGTTGCAAAAAAAAGTTCTGCAATGCTATATACATATGAAAAGAATAAATAACTATTGCAATATTGGGATATTGCATATTATTTAAATATTGCACAATAATGATGATTACAGTATGTGCAGTGAGTAGTGGATGTTGGACCCTGAGAGTAATGATATTGTACAGTATACAGATATTATTATCAATACCATTTAGATTTTGGATATTGCACAGTTAATGGATAGAAGGAAGTCCAGGGGTTGGGGGGTTAGACTCTGTAATCAGTGCATGTGTGAATTTAGAATGGTTATGGCTTTTGGGGAAAAAACTGTTCTTGAGTCCGTTTATCCTTGTTGTGATGCACCTGATGCACGTCCCTGAGGGCAATAGGTCAAAAAGATCAGAGCCAGGGTGGGAGCTGTCCTTAATGATGTTTTTTGCTCTGCTGAGGCAGCAGGAGGTGTAAATGTCCATCAGGGAGGGGAGAGGGCAGCCGCTGATCTTTTGTGCTGCCTTTACTACTCTCTGAAGCCTCTCCCTGTCTGCCATGGTGAAGCTGCCATACCATACTGTGATAAAGTACGTCAGCAGGCTCTCGATGGATGAGTGATAGAAGGTCAGTAGCAGGTTGGAGTCCAGGTTGTGCTTTCTGAGGACCCTCAGGAAGTGTAACCACTGCTGAGCCTTCTTGATGACTGCTGTGATGTTGTCTGTCCAGGAGATGTCGCTGCATCGCTGTTGATGTAAAGGGGGGCTAAATCGGTGCTGTGCCTCCTGGAGTCGACAATGATCTCCTTGGTTTTCCTGGTGTTCAGAGCCAGATTGTTCTTTGAACACCAGGCTGCCAACTTCAGGACCTCCTCTCTGTAAGCTGCCTTGTCTCCCTTTGAGATGAGTCCGACCACTGTGGTGTTGTCAGCAAACTTGACGATGAAGTTGTTGATGTGGGCCAGACTGCAGTTTTTGGTGTAGAGACAGTACAGAAGGGGGCTCAGCACACAGCCTTGCGGGGTACCTGTGTTTAGTGTGCGAATGGAGGAGAGGTGGGGGCCGAGTCTCACAGTCTGGAGTCGGTTGGTAAAAAACTCTTTTATCCAGACACATGTGAGAGGGGGGAGGCCAAGAGTGACCAGTTTGGTGATGAGAATGTCAGGAATGATCGTATTAAAAGCTGAGCTGTAATCCACAAAAAGCATCCGGACGTAGCTCTACTGCTACTCCAGATGGCTCAGCACAGAGTGGAGAACTACGGCGATAGCGTCTTCTGTGGATCTGTTCGCGCGATATGCGAATTGGTAGGGATCGAAGTCTTGGGGGAGATAGTCCTTGATATGCTGAAGAACCAGTCTCTTGAAGCACTTCATGATTACCGGAGTGAGGGCCACAGGGCAATAATCATTTAGGCTGGTGATGGGAGACTTCTTCTGCACTGGTATGATTGTGGCTGATTTTAGGCACAACAGAATGACTGCCTGGGCTAGGGAGAGGTTGAAGATTTTGGTGAAGATAAGGGTGAGCTGGTGGGCACACGCTCTGAGCACCCTACCAGGTACTCCATCTGGGTTAGCAGCCTTCTTGGGGTTCACTGCCAGGAGCACCCGTATGACATTGTGCCCCTTTACAGAGAGTGGAGTGGTGCAGGAACCCGGTGAGGGTGTGAGCAGGGCTAAAGCAAGTGAGTGCTGCTGTTGTGATGATTCAAAGCGAGCAAAGAAGCAGTTTAGCTCCTCTGCTCTCTGATTTGTTAACTGACGTTGGTAATGGAATTAGTTTCAGTTACAGAATACTGAAGCGGACAATGGAAAATTCAATCTTAATAAATAAGAAATGGATAGAGGCAAAGACTGAACAGTGTGAATAGCATACTTTTTTAAAAATGTAGAACAATAGTATGTGTATAATAAGAGATTATTTTTGATTGATTTTTGATATGGCTTATAAAATAATTATATTGTACTCTACTGCATATATTTTTGTATATAAAACACTAATGAGATAAAAAAAAACAGACACAAGCCATGATGTACTGACTTATAATCAGACATGCTACCATCTGCACTACCTCTGAAGCAGCCACTTCAAAATTGCCCTTTCTATTGTACAGTACATGTGAAATGTTATCATAGTTTTCTCCAACGTTTTTATGATTAAATTAACTTTTTGGAGAGTTTGGGTTTTTGTTTACCTCAAGGCAATAAGACTAATCCCTTAACAAACACCATTTTCATTAGATTATCTTCAAATAGCCAAGAATTTGTTGTCAGTCAGTGAGTGAGTCGATAAAGGATATTTAGTTTTACATACACACTGAATATTAATTCCAATTTATCATAGCAATATTCTCTCTCAAGCCAACTGAATCGAAAGTGGGGTTGCAGTTAGTTCAGCAGCATCAGGTACAAGGCAGAGATGGAGTCCCATTCCAACATGAAGCCAACTCATGCAGATATGAACAATTGCACCCACAATCAAATTATAAACTTCAAAATCTCAGTCTGCAAAACCAGTAAAAAACCCTACGAGCAGTTTTGTGAGATGCCTCACATCAAGCCTTACCTTTTCAATCTAGTTGCTAAAGTGATCTACCCTTGGCTCCTCCAATGGTCTTTGATTTTTAAAAGCATTAGTTTCTCTGCTAGAAACTCTAATATCCAAAATATTCCATTTAAGTTTGTACATTGATTATAGTTGTGGAAAAATACAAAACAGCTTGATCAATCTGGTGTACGTGACAAGAGCCATGCAGACCCTGCTTGCCCATGGCGAACATGACAAAGGGTCATGAAGACCTTGCCCAAAGTATGCGTGCTAAGTGCTACTTCTTGTTTTAAGGTTACTACACAAAAAACCACAAGTGTGGACTCATTGAGCCCAAAACTAAGGAAACTAACAGATGTATTCCACCTGTAGATTTCTGTTAGTGCTGATTCAGGCTAATATTTTGAAATACTTGTGTAACTAAAGTCATAAGACAAAAGCCCTATAAAAAATTTGGGACACCAACCCCTCGGGGCAGGCGAAGGGCAGGTGTCCTAGGACTGTGCTTCTCTGTCATTTTACCTTTGCCTTGTGTGTATCAATAAAATATTTTTACTAAGTTTAATTATATCTCTCTGTCTTCAGTCACAAGAAACGACACTATAGAAAAAGTGTCCACATAGTCTACCCTGTGTAAAATATTTTATTGTGGACTTGGCTTAAAACCCTTCATGCCATTTGTGTCAATCTTCCCATGTTTTGGGAATGTCCCATCATTGCTACTTTTTGGTCTAATGTTGCCTCTGACTTCCTTCTTGTTGTTAATATTCCACTCATGCCTCACCATTTTCTTCTGCTTGACCTTTGATCTTCTGCCTCCCTCTCATAGAATCTTCTCCAACAGAGGTTATTCTCCTTTGGCCCTCTTTCTACTAAATCCATTTTAATAGCCTGTTGAACAGCCACAGTCTCTCTGTCATTCTCTCCTTTCAAAGCCTCTTTTCTTAATTTAACTCTATTAGAGCTATCAGCAGCAATGACTAGCTGGACATCCAGGAGTTAACATTAGCAAATGGTTGCATTGAATGAAAGAACTGGGTTTCATTGGTCAACATTGTTGATTATGAAAGCACATCTAGTACTCTGGGGACCTTTATTATCTACTGTATATACAATAAACAGAGTAGTTTAAAGGGCCACATAAAGGGGTGGAGGGGGTTGTGGGTGGTCACCAAGGAAGTGTGGTTATTTCATTATATGATTTTTTTTTTGTGTACACTGTTACAGTTTATTTCCATTTGGTTATTTTATGTTTTGTAATAAATCATTGATCACAAAAAAAAAACACACTCACAAAGCTCCCCTGTTAACCGAATAGACATACCTTTCAAATCATTTTCATCTAATAAGCATAGAATACGAAATATTCCCTAATAAAGGAAGCCACAGAAAGAATTAATTGCAATGCTTTTTTTAGGTATTCCAATACTGTTTAGTCTTACCTTTGCACAAGCTCATATTCCCTAATCCTCCATTGAGTTCTTGGAAAATGCACTAAAAAAGGCAACCCTAGACAAGATGCCAGTTCACTTCAGGGAGCATTCTTGGACAAAGCTGCACACACTCAAGTGGGGCAATTTAAAGTCTCCACTTAAACAAAAAGAATTTATGATGTAAATGTGAAACTTGGGTACCCTTGGAACAGGCAAAGTCAGAAAGGGCTGAGTTGCAATTTTACATTTAACCACTATGCCCTTTAAGCCCCCAACTCCCAAATTACACAAACTCACTAAAAGTTGGGTGAAGATCATTTCAGCAGGGTGGTTAGGTGAAAGGGATAAATGAAGGCATACTTGCTATCTTGAAAGTTTTTTTAAAAGCAGCAGACAGCAAGGATAATTACCTGTCTTCTATAGGCTGCACTGAAATGGCATCCCATATGAGTCAGCAAAGATTTAATTATATAGAAGGCCAAAAATAAATCATAAGTGGCAAAAAATAAATAAATCACACATATGCCTTCTGCATGGCTACTACTATAAATAAATAAAAAAAAAACACTAGTTGTATTTTGAATGACTATTAATGTTATAATTTAACAGTACTGCAAATTGGGGATTAAGCATTCAGAACCAATATTACTGTGTCACAATATACATCTCTTTGTGCAGAACATCTCATTAAATTTCAATTAAATACTGATAGAATAGGCCATTCTGTGATTGGTTTCTAAAATGAAATCAAGCACCAATTTCTTTTATCCAATTTCAACTAAACTGCTTAAAACCAATAACAGATTTTGCATAGTCCATTCTGAACAGAATCAATATATTCATATTGGTTAGCTTGTGAAATGGCCATTATTAGACCTTTATTGGAGAAATCAGATTTAGATAGATAGATGGATAGACAAAACTTAAATTTAGTCTTTACAGAAGTTAGAGGATGTGCAGCTTGTGAGTGTCACTTATAAGTATACCTGTCTTTTCAGTAAGTGTTTATTCAATGGGGCAATCTTGAAAGATAATAAGAAATAAAGACCATTTATTTGTACATTTTTGAAATTAGTCTAACAATACTAGCAGTGAGAACTTTCAGACTGGTTATGACCAAGTCCAATACATAAATTGCTTTTACTTATATTATAAATATTATTATTTTGTCTCTTAGACCAACTATCTTGGTTCATACTATTGGTCATAGCTATGTATTACAAATTATTTTGACTGTGTGACAAATAGGGGGCGCTGTTGTCCCCTTGAATCCTCGGACCAGACACCAGATAAAAGTCCCAATACTAAATTTATTATAATAATGTGCACAAAGCACCTCCACTCCACAATACTCAATAAACAATCAATAGTCAAATTCAATCCTCCACTCCCAGACGCGTTGTCACCCTTCCTCCCAACTCAGCTCACCGCTGGGATCTCCCACAGTCCTTTTTAAAGTCCTTGACCCGGAAGTGTTTTTGTCCCTCAGTCCATGTGACTTTTTTAACACTTCCAGGTCGGGTGAAAACTCCTTTTTCTTCAGCCCGGAAGTACATCATTTCCTCTGTCCCCTCGACTGGGATGTACTTCCGGGCTATAAGGCAAATAGAAGTCCTTGAGCCTCCCTGCAGCGTCCTCTATCAGCCCCCACGGTATCCAGCAGGGCTGTGAATAAGACTCCAATGTCCATGATGCCCTGCTGGAATTCGGGGCATCTTCATGTTGTAGGGAGGGTTCCATCTGGTGGCTTGGGGGTACTGGCCGGGAGAAGCTGCCAGCCATATTCCACAACTGTCAGGCATTATCTGTACTTGGTTTGCTTCATATCTACTAAATTATTGTTTATTATATACAGGATTTTAAAACCATGGCTCTTCACTTACATTTCCAGTAAGATAGGATGTCATTCATAATTAAGTTCTGTAACTAATTTTATTTTTACATTGCCAATAATTTGCTTAAGCAGGTGCAGAAAATAGTAGTATGTCTCCATTTGAAAATGGCAGTTGAAAATAATATTTATAATAATAATTAGGTGGAGTGGTGGCTCCTGAGGCTAGGGATCTGCACTGGCATTCGGAAGGTTGCCGGTTTAAATCCCGTAAATGCCAAAAGGGACTCTGCTCTGTTGGGACCTTGAGCAAGGCCCTTAACCTGCAATTGCGGAGCGCTTTGAGTAGTGAGAAAAAGCGCTATATAAATGCAAAGAATTATTATTAATTGTTATTATTAATATAGAGTACTTTTTCATTCAAATTTCAATTACTTTTGCTTGTCTTTATTAATAAATACTATTTCTTTGTAAAGGCGCTTTTCCACTGCATAGTACGGCACAGCACAGTTCAGTACAGCTCACCTTGGTTCATCTCAGTTTGGCTCTGTTTGCATTTCAACTGCAGTTTAGTACCGCTTTAGAGTGGGCGGGATTATTCACGTGTCGTTAGAGTTGCGCCGCCTCTATTGCCGTGACACCGTGGAACTTTTACAACAACACGCAGACAACGACAACACTTTAGCTCGACGACGCACAAGGGTAAGCATCTAAAAAAAGCACATCACTAGCTAACTTTTATCACTGTTGCAAAGCATAAAATGAACTTAATTGCCAGTGTAACATTAAAATGCCGATTCTGTATATTACAGATCTTCCACATTTTGCAAAAAAGTCGCCGCAACAGACCATCTGTTTGGACATTTAACCGTGCTTCAGAGTGGTGGGATGTGATTGTTCCCAGATTTACAAACACTCAGTGGATGGAGAACTTTCGAATGTCTGAAGCAACATTGATCCACTTAATCCACTTATGCAACAAACTGCGTCCAGCAATGGAGAGACGGGACACAAACGTCCGCGTTTGTGTACCTAAAAGAAAAGAATAGCCAGTGACGCAGTAATGACGATTTTCACCGGCCAATCAGTGACCAGCAGAGTTTACACGTCACGTTTTGGTAACGGTTTGGCGCTTGGAACCTCGGCTGAGGTGGTACTAAAAAAAGGACCAGGTACCAGGTACTGTTCCCAGTGGAAAACCCCCCAAAAGTGAGCTGAACTGAACCGTGTCGTGCCGTACTATGCAGTGGAAAAGCGCCTTAAGTCATTAATTACATGTTTTAGTGATGTATAAATAAAAAAGTGAACAAGCAAAATGTATTTGTCTTTAAACTTAGAAAGAGAAAAGTTCTTGAGGTGGGTGAAAATCTCTATATTGTACAACACTACTGGTAACTCCAAATGTGACTGAATACACATGAACTCTAGGTGTTACCTTTAGTACTTATCTGTCACTTGCCTTCCTGTATGTCCACTCATTTTGAAATCTGCTTTCTTCATCACAGAAATGTTGCAGAAAAAACTAAGCATCATGATTAACAGAATACATACTTATAAAGCACAGTTATTTCATTTGTCTATAATTGTCCTTTTCTTTCAGACTTTTCAAATCATTCTGCATTCGACTGCTAATACAGAATTCTCTGGGAAGCATCATAAGGAGAAACTGGAAGTGCAGCTAGGTGACTCCATTTCCACATGAACCTTTTAAAGTATGCAGTATTAGTGCACTCCTGTTCACTTTTCTGAACTTATTAATGTTTGTTATCCAGATTGTACTTTTCCTATAATTCCAAGGATAAAACTAGTATGGGAGGTACACAACACTGACTCTAAAATTACCTGCCTGTCAATAAAAGACATTAAGAGAGACCCACCAGTCTCATCATTTAAATTAAGGCAGATGATTTACTTTAGCTTAGTGTATGCCGTTAAGAGCTACTTGCCTTTTAATAATTGTAAAAATCATTGTGATTTGTTATTGCTTTCTCATTTTATTTTTTTGCTGCTGCTGATATGAACAGATTATCCCTTTTGACCTTGGAGAAGGAGTTCTACTAGGATGAGACACATCAACAGTCTTCTATCCAGCATGCTGACATGACTTAATGTTAGATACTCATTGTAGTTCATCAGGTGGGTGGGGATGGACTGGCCAACAGGACTACTTGGACAATTCCTGGTGGGCCATGATTAAAATCAACAAGTCAAAACACAGATCGTGCATCACCGACAAACATTTTTAACATTATACTTTGAGTTGCTACAGCACAAGTCATCAACCCAGAAGTCAATGATTAAACTATACACAAGAGTTCCTTAGTTTTCTGAACAAAACAGCAAATGAATAACATGATAACTAATTTAAAGGAATCCAGCCACATCAGCCAAAACCTGTAAAAGCAATATCTAATAAGACAGTTGTATGGCAGGCATTTATTTTATTATTTTGTGTTAATTTGATCCATCCCGTGTTAGGTACATGAACTATTATTTTTGGTCCTCAATGGAATTTTTCTTGACATCCCTGTGTTAAGGTGACATTACAAACCTGACAACTGATGTAATTATGAAGAATTCACAGCATGTACACTTCAAAACCTACAAGTTTTTTTTGTATAAACTGTGCTGAATTGATGCTGTAGCAGCAGGCGTCTGTATGTTTACTTTCCAATGTGATATAGATTTTATAAACATTCTGGCTTTGGATTGCATTCAACTTAATACTACAAGTACACAAATGCTTAAACCCCTTTCTGTATGCAGTCCATAGGCAGAGTGGTGGCTCTGAGGCTAGGGATCTACACTAGTAATCGGAAGGTTGCTGGTTCAAATCCTGTAAATGCCAAAAGGGACTCTGCTCTGTTGGGCCCTTAACCTGCAATTGCTGAGCGCTTTGAGTAGTGAGAAAAGCGCTATATAAATGCAAAGAATTATTATTAGCATTATCTATAAAACTAAATGGATTCTTCAAATATGTATGTTTGCTTAGGTATTGATCATCACAGAAGCTCTTTCTACTTGTCCTTTAAGGCCAAAAGCACCCATGTGGGTAAAGTTACCAGTTTTTCGATAGTAATACATTTGTGAAATATTGCAGTCATAACTGTGAAAAAAAAGTTTGCAGAAGTTTGGGAGGATATGTAACAATGAGGCAAGACCAGGTAAGGGTCAAGCAGTTTTCTCTTGGCAGTCACAACATTCAAAGGAGTTCAACTGTAGTTAGCTGTGGAGAAAGTATATGTTTTGTTAAAAACATTGTGTGGCCATGCCAATATTACTTTAATAGATGCCTTTAAGTTCATCTACATGGGTGGAATGAGGCTATAAACATAAATATTCATATAAACATTTGTTATACTGTATGTATCTGATGCATTTCACACAGTTAATGTACAACTTTTCATTATATTTAAAATACTAGTTTCAAAGTTAATTTAATATTGTGCAGACATTTGCAATTTTTCCACTGCACATAAAGAATATTAAAATGTCTTTTCTCATGTTCCTGTGATCACTGGAGCGAGTACAGTGAATTGCAATAAGTTAATTTTTTACTTATATCTTTCCACAAAAGTTTTTATCTGATATTCTTTTTTTTTTGCTTGTTTTTAGCTACTGTTTAATTATCATTATGTTGTCAAATGGTTATCATTACCACCCATGTACTGAATAAAAGCTAGTTTTCAATACCTTAAAATATTCTGCCTTCCAGGTTAATAAAAATGCCTTTCTCCTATTGACATATTCCACTTTCAAGTGGCATCTAGGTTTGTTTTCTATTTTGTTATAACTTGGCATCACAGTGGTACAGTGATTTGCACTGTTGTCTCACAACTCCAAGACACCAGGTTCAAGTCACTGTGTGGATGGTGCACATTCTGTTATTCACTATATCTGTTTCTCCAGATACTCTCACTTCATCCCAAAATGTGTGTATTACACTGATTGGTGTCTCTAAATGAACTATCATGAGTATGTCCTGCCATGGGCTATGGTTCTGTCACATGATTGGCTCTCTTTCCCCTCACCCTTGAATTGGACTAAATGGGTTGATAAAATGGGTACAAATATGTCAATGGACACATATGCTTAGAGGAAAATGAGTAATATGCTTTTAAACTGACTAGATTCTTAAAAGAAAAGAATTTTTAAGCTAATTACAAGCACGGTATTCCTAAAATATTACATAAAAGATGTGCAACAATCAAGTTTTTAAAATGTGTAGAATGTGTTTTTTCTCTTTTAATTTGTATAAGATCCCACTGTCCTTGGAAAGCTACATCTGCGTCCCAAAAACATATGTCAAAATGACTGGAGGCTTAAATTTGGCTAACTGGGGCACAGTAAATGGGAACAAATTAAATAAAGGAAAGTGAAAAGGGATACTTATTGAAAGGACAATTTTAATTTCTGTAAATACAACATGTTAAATGGAAAATATAGCAAAAACCTAAGCACCCTCTGGTTAAAAGCACCATATAGTATACATTAAGTGCAGAACTGGAATTATATTCACTATCAGAGAGCATTTGTATCCACTACAGTTTTTAAACCATTAGACACAAATTACACTTCCAAGAGTGTTGTTATGTGCCTTACATTCATTCACATGTTTTCCTAACTGCAGACAAGTGACATCTGCAGTGAATGGGACAAAGAAAGGTTCAGACTGCACCATAACCCCACTGAGCAGACATCCATTCAGCTGTGGATGCTTTGATGAGCAGAATGACGTTGACTGAGCATTTCAGTCATGTAAAAAGATAAATTATTCCACAGAAATAGTAAAGAGCTGCCTGTAACATCAAGCATTATGCAACTATTTCAAATTGATACAGAATCTACACTGCATACATGTGTTTGGAAAAAGAAAGCACACAGGCTGGCTCTCATATCACTACTTGCCCACACACTAAAAATACAATTTTTACTATTGAAGGAAAATTTTCCTAAGGAATATATGTTGTGTTTTATTCCAGTAATCACCAATGGAATAACATTTATTTAAAAATATTCAGTAAATGTCTATGTACAGGATAAAGAATACTGAATAGGAACAAGGCTTTTCACTATCACACGCATTTTTAAGGCAGTGGATGACATTTACACAAAGTGCAAAAGTCAGTATGCTATTTAAGAAATAATATAAAAATAAAGAACATTTACACTTTAAAATACACAGAATTTGCTGTAGAACCATATCTTAATAACAAGAAAAGGTACACACCATACAAAAACAAGAAAAGAGAAATAACTGAATATGCTCCTAAATCTGGGCCACTCCTGCTTATTTATAGATGTAATCCATTGACAGTATATAGCTGGGAAACTGGGAAATAGGAATTACCAGTTAGTCTCATTGCCAAGAAATCTTGCAAGGTTCTATCCCTCTCCATTGCATGACTTCACGTAAAGTGGCTGGTCACAAACCCAGGGTGACTGGAGTCAGTAAGCTCTCAACCCAATTGAACAAGAAAATGCAACTGTAACAGTATTATAACACACAGCGGCTGCCTCTCTCAGCCTCACTGCCCTTCACTATCCCGGAAAATGCTATAAATTCATGAGGCTGTATCAGTGGTCTGTATCTATGGCTTCATTTTGCCTTCCATGTTGTATTTTGAAAGGGGTACATGATCCCTAAAGAACAGGTTATTTTATTTTATTAGCAATTGTAGGTAATTCTGTATTTCCAGTATGCAGTGCTTAGTACCTGTTTCAAGGAAGGACAACCATACACCTGGCGACACGGTCATGGACACTGGATACTCATTGATGCATGTGGAGAGTGAAGGGTAGCTTATCTGCTCCGATTACACAGAAGAGGTGCTGAAGCACAAATTGCTGAAAAACATAAAGCTAGCCATGACAGAATACACTGTGCATCGCAGCTTGCCACATATGGGCCAGCACAGCCACATATAGCTTAGAGTGCCTATGAAGCTTACGCCTGTCCACTTCTAGTGTGATGATCTGGGCAATGTTCTGCTATGAAACCTTGGGTCCTTGCATTCATGTGGATGTTACTTTGTTATGTACCACTTATCTAAAGATTGTTGCTGACCACATACACTCCTTCAAGACAATGGTATTCCCTGATGGCAGTGGCCTCTTCCAGAAAGATAATGCACCCTGCAACATTGCAAAAGTTGTTCAGGAATTGTTTGAGGAGCATGACAAATAGTTCAAGGTGTTGACTTGGTCTCCAAATTCCCTAGATCTCAATCCAATTGAGCATCTGTGGAGTGTGCTGGAAAAACAAGTATGATCCATGGAAGCCCTACTTTGCAACTTATAGGACTTAAAAGATCTATTGCTAACATCTTAGTACATGATACCACAAAACACCCTCAGAGGTCTTGTTGAATCCATGCCTCAACAGGTCAGAGCTGTTTTTATGGCATGGGAGGGATCTACACAATATTAGGCCGAAGGTTTTAATGTTGTGGCAGATTATTTTTTCCATGGCTGTGGCCACCTTGTTTACTATTGATCTTTTGCTACGGAAATCATATGACACATTACGTCATCAACCTAGCTTTTGATCACTTACTATTTTTGTACATCTTGATTTAGTGTAGAAGAAGCTGACACGTACTAGTAAGAAGGCTTTATTGTTAGATCTTTTTGCTTTGTTTATTTGACCCTTGTCTTTTTGTGTATTGGATTTTGATGACTGGTTTTTCTTTGGTTTTCTCTGTGTTTTGACTTTCTACCTAATCCCTAACCAAGAGTATGTCTGCTTGAATTTGTTACTATTATCTCTCAGTTTTTTTGTTTTTTTTTAACTGCTTCAATCCTGTCCTTATTCTGAGCAATTATCATAGGTCATTATTGTTTTTGTACAACCCCATATGTTAGCCTCAATTTAGGCATTCCAAATTATTTTAAGAAACTTTAATTTTTGCATATTTTAGATGGGATCAGTTTCTCATTCAAGTAATTTATGCAGACATTCCAATGTGCACTATTTTGTCCATTGATTGTCATTTGCTCTACATCTTCTTTTTCTTGTGGTTGCTCCTGTTAATGGTTGCCACAGCGGATCATCTTTTTCCATATTTTCCGGACATCTGCATCTTGCTCTTTTACACCCATCAACTGCATGTCCTCTTTCACCACATCCATAAACCTTCTCTTAGGCCTTTCTCTTTTCCTCTTGCCCAACAATATAGATTTTCTCTACATCAGTTCATTATGTTTTTAATAACCATATCAAATGAGATCTATTAAAAACAGAAACACTATCTGACCGATCAAGTAGAATTTGATTGCTCACCATGTGCTCACCATGTTAGCTTACTCCAGGGGAGTAGGCCCCCATGCATAGAAGTGAGTAGTAAAGTCCTCAGGCAGAGAACATCGATTCTGTAAGTGAAAAATACAGCCCTAAGATAGAGAGGTTGACCAGCTGGGAGCCTGTAGCCAATACAGAACACTTTCTACCTTTTTAAATTTTATCGGGACATTTGTGTAATGAACTTAGAGTTCCTAAGCACTGAAATCACCAAAGAAGAAGTAAACAGCCCCACAAGTGGTATGATCAACCTTCAGCTTAAGGGAAACTGGACAAAGAATCTTTACAAATAAAAGATTTATTCATTTAAAATGCTTTTCTTAACAAAAAGCTCCAAGTAGCACAAAGGCACAAAAGGAGGGCAAACTTATAGGTCAACCATCCCAAATATGTAATTCAGTACAAAGGTCAAAACACACGGCAAAAATGTTCAGAAATCCAGAAAATTCAACAGACAATATAGAGAACTTGTCACGTGACTGTATTCAATGGACTAAGAACCTGTTTGTTTCCTCAACCTTTATAGGGTTGAGGGCAGTACCTTGATGGAAATGGACACGTGACCCCACTTTTTGGGAAACCACCCACAAAATACATGGAACATAGTAGACAATACATAGACACATACAAACTCAAAGATCAACAATACTGATAAAGCATACATAATTATACAAATAATAAACATGAACAACAAATGTAAACATAAATCAAAAGATTTAAAAATAATCAAAAAGGACATAAAAAATAAATTTGAAACCAAACCAGGGAAGGAATCCTGGTTGGAACATAACAATCTGTAGGAATACTGGCAGGTTTTGATTTCCATTTTATGGTCAGTAGTTTTTGTGCATCTCAACACAAAGCAGCCCTAATATAGCCAATATGATTTTGCAGGACCTCATCCCACGTCTGTGGAATTGTTACACGCATGAGTAGTGTTGATATGAGTGAAAGATACTGCCCAGGTGTGTGTTATAATACTGGCATAAAATCAGAGAATTTGAAAAAATGAAAAACCTTTATAAAACTTTTTTTTTACTTATTTATGACCAATCATCACCCTCAACTGTAACAAACAAACAATCAACAGCCTCTGATCACCTGTCTGATCACCGTGCTCTGTTTTAAAAAATGAAAGAAATGATACAGAATGAAATAGAGAACCTTAAAATGACTGAAAGGCACAATGTGATACAATGTGCCTAACACTGAAAAGAAAAATAAGCAGTGATTGTCTTCGAATGCCACGCATCTCTCTCTCTTCGCTACATCACAACCTTGATCAAGTGCAACAAAATCTGCTCTAGACTCATTTTATTCTTTATAAATCACTGACCTACATCTGTCCTACATTAACCTCTGTAAATTTAGTTCTGCTAGATCAAAATGCAAGTTGCTGCTACAGGTCAATGTATAGTAGCATACAGTGCATGACGAATGTGCTATGAAAATCATAAAATAATGGATATTTTGGATATTAAATTTAATCCATCAAGTAAAAATAAAAATCAACACAAAAATGAAAACTTGAAGATGGCCAGTTTATCAGTTGACACATTCACACACACACCCACAACTCACTCATAGTAAAGTGAACTCTTAGACAAAGCATCTTTTGTATTTGGGAGTAAACTGAAGTAGCTGAGGAAAACACACAATTTCATCTGGGAAAAACGTAACCAGGCCAGGAATTGTTCACTTGTCCCTCTAGCTGTGAGCTGTCATTACTAACCATTGTGCAACTAAGTCATCTACATATAATCCATTCATCCATCCATTATCCAAACCGCTGTATTCTAACTGCAGGGTCACGGTGGTCTGCTAGAGCTAATCCCAGCCAACATAGGGCGCAAGGCAGGAAACAAACCCCAGGCAGGGCACCAGCCCACTGCACGGCACACACACATACATACACACCCACACACCAAGCACACACTATGGCCAATTTAGGATCGCCAATCCACCTAACCTGCATGTCTTTGGACTGTGGGAGGAAACCGGAGCACCCGGAGGAAGCCCACGCAGACACGGGGAGAACATGCAAATTCCACGCAGGGAGGAACAGGGAAGCAAACCAGGGTCTCCTAACTGCGAGGCACATCTACATATAATGACACACATAATCACATTATAATTTCAAATATATCAGTACCATCCATCCATCCATTCTCCAACCCGCTGAATCCGAATACAGGGTCACGTGGATCTGCTGGAGCCAACACAGGGCACAAGGCAGGAACCAATCCGGGGCAGGGTGCCAACCCACCACAGGACACACACAAACCAAGCACACACTAGGGCCAATTTAGAATCGCCAATCCATCTAACCTGCATGTCTTTGGATTGTGGGAGGAAACCGGAGCGCCCGGAGGAAACCCACGCAGACACGGGAGAACATGCAAACTCCATGCAGGGAGGACCCGGGAAGTGAACCCGGGTCTCCTAACTGCAAGGCAGCAGCGCTACCACTGCGCCACCGTGCCGCCCTTTATATCAGTACCACTGGCAGAAAAAAATACACCATTAAGTTTGTTTTATAAATTTCACAGTTTTTTCCCCTTGGTTACGATAGGAAAAGTTTAGGGAGTTATATTTCTGAAGCATAAACTACAATAAAATGGTTTAATAAATATCAGCAAAAACATACTTGAAGACACCATGTGCTTGCCAAGAATTATAAGTCCAGTGCTCCTCAAATCATGATATGGCAAGTGGTTTTCCACTGCAGAGCAGACAAGGTAAGGCATCTTCATAATAACTTAAAAAAAACTACAAATGACATCCAGTATCTAAAACCATAGAAGGCATTTATACAAAAATATCTTTATGTTCAAATTAATTTGTTAACTTGACACTAATATCCTAACTCATTTAGCTGAACGCAGATTTATGGGCAGCTAGGCTCTAAACTGACGAGGTGAGGCAGTTGCTCTTTTCTTTCAGCATAAAATTAAAATATTGAACTTTTAAATGTGCTTATGTTGACAAAAATCCATATAAACTGTATATATATTGATTGTACAGATGTTGTGTGTCCAATCAGTGACCCAGTGCAGAAATAATGAAATATAAAAAAAGTGAATAACATTGTGATTCCCATTTCCACAGTCATTCTTAATTCTGCTCTAAGCTGATAATATGAGATTTGAAAATGCAGAAATAATCAAGAGTACTTCTGCATTGACTAAGAAATTATAAAAAATATTTAATGAAAGAGCATAATGAAATGTAGAGGATCAGATGGAAATATATGTACACAATGCCATGAATATTGAAGGCTTTCCACATTCAGATGGACTGCAGAAATAACCCAAGTGGTGGAGAATAGAGGGAAGGTGCAGAAGGGAGGTCAGACTTAGCTAGGGTCAGAAACACTGTAAGGGGTACTAGCAGTTACATCAAAGCCAAATTATACTTGTCAATGTTCAAGGGAAATCGTTAATATTGCACTGTCCTAAATAATAACAGAGTCCTTACTAGAAATTCTATATTAGATTAGTACTTACAAGGTTGTTCCTTTATGTCAGGGGTCCTCAATCACAGTCATGGAGGGCCAGAGTGGCTGCAGGTTTTTGTTCTAACCCTGTTGCTTAATTAGAAAGCAATTCCTGCTAATACTTTAATTGCATGGCTTGCTAGTGCTTTAACTCTGCTATGTCAGGTAATTCTCATATCCTAGATTTTCTACACCTTACTGAGGATATCATCCAAATAATTTGAGGGCTAAAATTGGTGAATAATTCTCAGTCCTTTCCTTTAATTAAACCCAATAGTGCATGATAAATACACAAAGGTGAAAATGGTAACAAGCTAAATGGAGAAATGCTGATCTCTTTTGTCATTTGCATGTTATTGCCAATAAGCAGCAATTAAAAACTGAGAATACAGCTGTTTAAGACTAAAAGCAATAAGGGTTTCAAATCTTAATGAGCAAGACAACTAAAGTGAAGCAGAAGTGTTACTTGAGCAATAAGTGCTTCTTATTAGGCAACTGGGTTGGAGCAAAAATCTGCAGCCACTGTGGCCCTCCAGGACCGTGATTGAGGACCCCTGCTTTATGTTGTAACAATGTTTCATGCTGTATAGCAACCCTTTATACAGTGGCTACTATAGTGTTAAGTGTTAATCAAGAAAATTTAGCGTACCACGTGCCTAGCAGCAGATAACATCATAGTGGAAACCTTTCCAAAATGGTAGTACATGTGAAAAATAGACACATAAAACTGTGACAATTGTGATGTCATTGAAAAAATAATAAAGACGTGAACAAATAATCAACACAAAACCAAAGTAGTAAATTTACCTAATCCTGCTACACCCACAAATATATTGTGAAGGAAACAGAATCATTATCCCCTGGTGTGATTCAGGATCCTAGTTCAAGGGTCATTGTGTGACGTTGCCCATCCCACTGAAGGGTAGTATTCCAGGAGTACTGAGAAGGGCAGCCAGTCTTGACTTCACTAGTGAAATACTATGGTGAGGGGAAAATGCAGAAACACCAGGTGCCACTTGGAAGAGTTCTACCAATACAAAACCAAGCCTTTGCAGTAGTGATGTGTCGTTAGCGAACGAGCCGGCTCTATGAACCGATATTTTGAAGCGAACGAGAGGAGCCGATGCCCGTCGAGCAGAGCCGAAGCTTCAGCCGCTCCTGCTCAGCTCTGCTGAAAATCCATTCGGTAGGGACGGGACTTTATTTATATGGGCCCACAGAACATTTGCTCATAATGCCGGCTCGTTCACAAACGACACATCGGACTAGGATCGTACCACTATGTGAAAGAAGGAAGGGGGGCAGATGCTCCGAAGACAGGGAGTGTTGGTACATGCCAGGTACACAGAGCGACAATGTCGCTCTGTGTACCTGACGATGCGACAGACGAGGAGCCAGATTTAAATGCAAGCGCATCGTGAAGAAAAAAAAAGAAGAGTAAAGAAATGAGTGAAAGCCGAAAAAGAAGCAGCATCTGGCTGCATTTAAGTGATACTGGAGACTGCAAAGCTAAGTGCAGAATTTGTAATATGAAAATATCCGTTAGAGCAGGGTCAACAACAAACCTGCACAGACATAGGCTATAAGATCCACCCACCCATCCGTGCAACTGGAGGAGAGCGTGCCCTCTCTCCTGCCATCCACTGACCCTGGAAAAGAGACAAGTATTTCTGCTGCAGCATCCACTGTCTTACCGGAAACTGCAGGTATATCACAGTCTTCAGTTCAAACCAAAATAAGCACATTTATTCCAAAACAAATGACGCCAGACAAACAAATAAGTGCCGATGAGGAGCTGGCTAAAATGATAGCTAGCGACTTTCAACCATTTTCCATTGTGGAGGACATTGGATTTACAACTTTTGTACAGGCCTTAAACCCCATGTATGTTCCTGGCCTAAAAACTTTTATTCAAAGAGTCATAGTGTTGTGTTGTTGTTGAGATTGGCCTTTATTTGTTTGCTGAGGTTTTGTGTTAAGTTGTTCATTTAAAGCTTTTATTAAAATGTTAAATAATAATAACGGTGTATTTTTTGTAATGGAAAAAATGCATAAAAATACGTAATGTCTGAAAACAATGAATAAGAAATTGCTTATACACAAACCATTCATAATTGCTTAATTAGGCTAAAATGTAAGCATCCAAGTGATACTAAACGAAGAGCCATTTGGGAGCCGTAAGAGCCGGCTCTTTAAAGGGAGCCGATCCAAAAGAGCTGGAGTTCCCATCACTACTTTGCAGGACCATCCATGGACTGCAGAAATAATTTTAGGAGCTGCTCAGAAGTGAAATCTGACCAGGGCTTTAAAGCCTCTTCTGATCATAAGGTCAAGAAGCCTGGAGTTGAGTGTGGATTGGTGGCGAGAACTGACCTGGTGGGAAACAAGGTACTGTATATCAGTGTTGTTTGAGGAGAGGAAAGGGGTGGTTGGGAAGGGTGATTTGGTGGTACTATTTATAGTAAGAAGTGGGCCATCCACCCCACAGGGCTAGCTAGGGACCCTATGACTTATTACGTAGACCGAAAGAGTCTTTGTTATTTTATGTTACAATTTTACTACTTCTGTATCAGCTCTTACTGTATTTTTACATGAAACTCCAGCATTTATTCTAGATTCAGCGAAGCTGCAAGACCTGTTTAGCTTTTAGAAAAAAGATCTTGATCTATAGGGAAACTGTAATATTTTAAAAGGCAAGTACTATAGACTGGAATAGATTTGGATTCACATGCTAGCATGTGCTTCAGTCGGCAAACAGAGAATAAATAACATTCACTGTACCATCACCTTAATGTACAGAATAAATAATACATTACATTACAAGTAAAATTCCTTTATTGCAAAGAGTTGCCTGTTCAGCAATGGAATTTTTACATTAGTGGAAGAATGTGAAAGATAATAAAAGAAAATTGCAGAAGCATGTACAACTGAAAATTTGCCAACCTTTGCTGATTTGTCTCTTAAGCTCAGATGTGTTATGGATTCTCCTTATGATTCGTTTTCTTACAGAAAACAGCAGTGAGTATTAATGTCTTGTGCGTAGCTGGATCCTTGTGTCCTTTGCTGCCCATGTAAAACTCAGGCTTTGGAGAACTGATTTGTGAAAGCAGTGCTAATGTTTGTGATGTGCTATCAGCTGGAAAGTAAAATGTTATACTTTTTATTACGACTTGCATTAAAAATACATTCCAATAGATGGTTCACTGCAAACTGCCAGATGGACAGAAATGAGATTATTAGAATTCAAAACAACTTAGTATAGTACAGGTAGTTGGCTAATACCAGTCACTATGTGAGAAGAAAATGAAGTATGTGAATAAAACCAGTGCATAAATGGGGTCAAGATTCCACAGAAACAGTGACCAAGTCAAGATTCTGGAACTCTGAAGCAGCAGTGCCACTCAATATGCCATCATGGCATGCATGATAATTTCATTTATGCTTTACCTGACTTAGTTTTAACATTCCTGCTCAGTTCATTAAAACAGACATGAAAAACAAATGCAATGTCATGTTCATGGTTAACATGAAAATATACAGGAAATTTTAAATTTTATATAGTCATAGTACATTTGCTACAGATTCAATAAGAAAGCTTTCAGAATATAAAAGTGCAATAAGCAAATTCATTTGAGGATCCTTTTGTTTAAAAGAAAAGCTTTTGCTGTTTGAATGCTAGCTGGAGAGTACAGGCTGAAATGGCTTGCTGAGTGGACTGATTTTAGGATTACCAAACTTTGCTCTTTTGAAAAAAAAAATTCTATGATTATATGAAATACCATCTAAATTACTGGGCTAGAAATACATTATAGATTTTTATTCTTTGCACTTCTTCCTTCTTAAGTGCAGTGTGATGTTAAATGATGAGTATCCTCAAAGCCAGCACAGCTGTTTGCGAAAGTTATTCTCAAGAAAGCATTGTTGGCTACTAGTCATACAGAAAGAAAAGGTTTTGTTGCATGGCCATTCTATGCTGTTTAGGTAAAAATAAATGAGAGATTTATTTCTTTTGGTATTTCATGTAAATGCATTTTTTTTCTGTATTTATAAAATAAATATGCTTAACATTTACAAACAAGGGATGCCCCTAATGCAGTATAGCATCTGTCCAAGTGTTCCAAATGTCCTTTTATGAGATGCCTCCCAATGGCTCATAAAATCTTTCATGCTTTTTTCCCTTGTTCTTGCTAACATTCATTTCATAAAAATTCAATAATTTTTAATGTGATCAGTTGTTTAAGAATAAATCTTCACTGCTGTGAAATCTTTTCAATGATAGTAACAAGCTGCCCTCGGATCCCAAACCAGGTGGTCTGTCATGTGGTGGGTGCGGCAATAAGATAAGAGGCGAGCCCATCACAGTTTACACTTATGCAGAAGCTCCACAGTGCTCAATCCACACTACTTGAATGCATTCTGGATGTGGGAGTATAGCAGAATGCTTGGAGCAAAATCCAGATGGAGAAAATACAAACCCAAGCCAGCCAATAACCAGCCTCATATTCAAACCCAGGACAGGAACTGTGAGACAATCATACAAACCACAGTACTGCTCTGTCATTCTCTTCTTAAACATGAATTAAACATTCATTGATGACAATGGCAATCATGTTCTGTTTTTGGGATGTTTCTAACTGTAAATACTCAAAAGTTTTCCAGAAGTCTAGCAATGAGGTGGTCAAACAGATCAGTTGGATTATCATTTACGTTGCACCTCCTCCACATAAGAGATGTAAAATGTGTCTCCAGAGTCAGTTTCTCAGGTAACAATTTAGTAACAGAATGTGAAATATGGGATGCACCAATACTACTCATTGGTAATTGATATCACTCCCTAGGTACATGTACTCCATATTGACTCAGTAATCCCAACCAGGATGTAGGCAGGTTCCTTGCCAGGGTGGGAGGCTATAATGGAAGGACAGAAGGTTACTGCTCCTGGGAGTTATGCCTTCCCCTCCCAAGTACAGGATGGCAGCATCCCACTGGTGGTACTCTCATTTGGATACCAACAGGACAGAATGTGAGTTGTAGTACCATGCCACAGCCCTGTTGGGGATCTTGTGTACTACCATGGGGAGCTGCAGGGGATCATCATACCATCTTTGAAGGACTTCCACCTGACCCGGAAGTGCTTCCAGTGTGTAATGCTATGGCACCAGAAGTACAGGGTGGGCCATTTATATGGATACACCTTAATAAAATGGGAATGGTTGGTGATATTAACTTCCTGTTTGTGGCACATTAGTATATGTGAGGGGGGGAACTTTTCAAGATGGGTGGTGACCATGGTGGCCATTTGGAAGTCGGCCATTTTGGATCCAACTTTTGTTTTTTCAATAGGAAGAGGGTCATGTGACACATCAAACCTATTGGGAATTTCACAAGAAAAACAATGGTGTGCTTGGTTTTAACGTAACTTTATTCTTTCATGAGTTATTTACAAGTTTCTGACCACTTATAAAATGTGTTCAATGTGCTGCCCATTGTGTTGGATTGTCAATGCAACCCTCTTCTCCCACTCTTCACACACTGATAGCAACACCGCAGGAGAAATGCTAGCACAGGCTTCCAGTATCCGTAGTTTCAGGTGCTGCACATCTCGTATCTTCACAGCATAGACAATTGCCTTCAGATGACCCCAAAGATAAAAGTCTAAGGGGGTCAGATCGGGAGACCTTGGGGGCCATTCAACTGGCCCACGACGACCAATCCACTTTCCAGTAAACTATTCATCTAGGAATGCTCGGACCTGACACCCATAATGTGGTGGTGCACCATCTTGCTGGAAAAACTCAGGGAACGTGCCAGCTTCAGTGCATAAAGAGGGAAACACATCATCATGTAGCAATTTCGCATATCCAGTGGCCTTGAGGTTTCCAATGATGAAGAATGGCCCCACTATCTTTGTACCCCATATACCACACCATACCATCAATTTTTTTGTTCCAACAGTCTTGGAGGGATCTATCCAATGTGGGTTAGTGTCAGACCAATAGCGGAGGTTTTGTTTGTTAACTTCACCATTCACATAAAAGTTTGCCTCATCACTGAACAAAATCTTCTGTGTAAACTGAGGGTGCTGTTCCAATTTTTGTTTTGCCCATTCTGCAAATTCAGTGTGCCGATCTGGGTCATCCTCGTTGAGATGCTGCAGTAGCTGGAGTTTGTAAGGGTGCCATTTGTGAGTAGCTAATATCCGCTGAAGGGATGTTCGACTAATGCCACTCTCCAGTGACATGCGGCGAGTGCTACGCTGTGGGCTCTTGCTGAATGAAGCTAGGACAGCCACTGATGTTTCTTCATTAGTGGCAGTTTTCATACGTCCACATTTTGGCAAATCCAACACTGAACCAGTTTCACGAAACTTAGCAAGCAGTTTGCTAACTGTAGCATGGGAGATGGGTGGTCTCGTAGGGTGTCTTGCATTGAAATCTGCTGCAATGACCCGGTTACTGTGTTCACCAGACATCAACACAATTTCTATCCGCTCCTCACGTGTTAACCTCTGCGACATGTCAATGGCTGTAAACAAAGAGGAACTTGTAAATAACTCATGACAGAATAAAGTTACGTTAAAACCAAGCACACCATTGTTTTTCCTGTGAAATTCCCAATAAGTCTGATGTGTCACATGACCCTCTTCCTATTGAAAAAACAAAAGTTGGATCAAAAATGGCCGACTTCCAAATGGCCACCATGATCACCACCCATCTTGAAAAGTTTCTACCCTCACATATACTAATGTGCCACAAACAGGAAGTTAATATCACCAACCATTCCCATTTTATTAAGGTGTATCCATATAAATGGCCCACCCTGTACTCTCGAGTTTCCTGTATGGATAATCAGATTCAGGAGGACAGTGGATGAGGTTAAGTTGTTAGGTGTGGAAGGAGGCAAGAACATATTGAATTATACTGTTGCGGAAAGAATTTGGTGGTATTGTAAAATAAATATATATATACCAGTAACAGCTCACTGCACTATAACGTGCAGTGAATACACTTGACTTGAGCATTCATAGTTTTCATACTCTTTCTCTGTATTTTAGCATTCGTTTGCTCAGAGGTTAATGTGCTTTTTTTCTCTACCCTAGCGTCCCACTTCTTCTCTTCTTTCGTTGGTATCTTTTCACGTTAAAA